>NW_007734367.1:6821-13423 GCF_000696425.1 Galeopterus variegatus | reverse complement strand
TCAGTAAAAAAGACAAAAAGGAAAAAAAAAAAAGATAAAATAAACATTAAAATATATTAAGAAAGCTGAAAGGTTGGCATTTTTTATTTTGGGCTTATTTTGTTGCTTGTTGGTGTTTAAAATTTTTTTCTTCTCAGTAATGAAAACCATTTATTTGTCCCTAACAATCCACTATTTTGGAACATTTAAAGGAGGTATTATTTTTCAATTTGAAAGAAGTTAGATATTTGTAGGCTCCATTGAAGGTCCCAGGAAAGTAGAAAGTATTAAGAAAAAGGATATAATGGATGAAATAATTTCCCAGAGAATACTGGAAAGCTATATTCCTAGACCTCAGGTTACTTGTAAAGGAGAGAATAGGGATTCTAGAAAAGGGAGGGAGAGTGGATGCAGGCATTAATAAGATTTCATGGATAGGGATCAGAAGCAAATGGAGTTTGTGCATGACAGACTCAATTTTCTGTACCAAGTAGGAAGCAAATTCATTTACTAAGAAAAAAAGATTGGGTGAACTATGGATCTTGATGAAAGCATGAAAATTTGAAAAGCACCTTTAAGGTAGAAAGGGTCATGACCAGAGGATTGTAAATAAAGCACCACCTGATTCCAGAGAAGACATCTTTAATGGCCACTATCTATATGCTTATGATATTTTGTTTAGTACAATGTAAAATTTGGAATAGGAGAGTGAGTGATTGGATTAATTCACAATGCAGTCCATCTGAGTGTACGTAAGACGAGAAAGAGAGAGAGAGGTCAAGAGAGAAAGTAAGAAATAGTGAGGGATTATAGGATGCCAATGGTCATACTATAGTTAAAGAAATTTATTGTGAAGCACGTGCTGAGTAGAAGCCAAGATTACCCAAATCCCTGTTTCACTTACTCTCTACTAGGAGGAAGACGAAAAAACTATAATATAATATAGAACATGATAAATGTAATGAGAGGTTTATACGTGATGTTTTGGGAACACTATTTAGGGAGGATTAATGCTTTGCTTATGGGGTGATAAGATCAAGGCAGTGAGTCATGGATAGAACTTAGAGTCATCTTTAAAATGTAGATGGTTTGTTAGAACCGGGTTGTCTCTCAAGTTGAAGTCAGCCATGAATATGTTCACTTAATCATTCCTTCAGCAAATATTTACTGAGCACCTGCAATGCCAAATACTTTTCTAGGTATCTGAGGATAACATAATGACAAAAAGCACTTTTCCATGGAGATTATACTATAGTAGGGAAAAACAGACAGCAGACAAGATAAAGAAATAAAAACATAGTATGTTAGATGCTGTGAAGTGCTAAAGAAGAAAACAAATAAAGCCTGAAAAGGGGACAGGGTGCTGTCGGTGGTGGTGGGTGGTGAGGGTATGGTCACTCAGCAGACCACGCCAGGTGAACAGAGCACGCTCCTCAAAAATTTGGATTCTCCCTCCAATGCACATGCCTTGTCTTGTTCTCAGCGTCCATGTGACATAGGAAGATGTTTAATTTATTGTAAAGAACACAAGTATGAGTTAAGAAAAACTATTTTGAAAAGTAGTCAAATATGGGCCGGCCCAGTGGCTCACTCGGGAGAGTGCAGCGCTGGGAGCACAGCAGTGCTAGGAGCACCGAGTCCGCAGGTTTGGATCCTATATATTTGGATCCTATATAGGGATGGCCGGTGTGCTCACTGGATGAGCATGGTGCGGACTACACTGTGCCGAGGGTTGTGATCCCCTCTCCGGTCAGAAGAAAAGAAAAAAAAAAAAGTAGTCAAATATTCTTTGAGTAACTGTAACCTACTAAAATGGGGGGCCCCTAAGCACAGCTGTGGA
Organism: Galeopterus variegatus; assembly: GCF_000696425.1. Taxonomy (NCBI): domain Eukaryota; kingdom Metazoa; phylum Chordata; class Mammalia; order Dermoptera; family Cynocephalidae; genus Galeopterus; species Galeopterus variegatus. The sequence continues at coordinate 11,604 of NW_007734367.1, read as the reverse complement.
ACTGTTTTAAATCAGAGCTGTTAAAGGTCATGTTTCCCACGACTGGGTTCAACCTTCTCATTTTAGAGTGGTTTGTGGGGTTAAGTGGCTTGCTCAAGGGTACATAGATAGTTGGTGGCAGACCCGATGTTCAAGTCCAGATCGGCTGCCTCCAAGTCCCCTTCTGCTTCCATTAAACCAACTTTCACTTTGCCTCAGGCAGACTATAGACCTCAGGGGGAAGGAGCATGAACTTAAAAAAATAGGACTGGATGGAGGGTCAAGAGAGAGCATTTAATCAGGGGCCACCTCGCATCAGGTACAATTCCAGCATTTCCACTTTTATTGTCTTATTTTATAACGTAACAATCATTTTAGAAAGATTTTATAATTCCATATTTCCTTCTGATTTTTTAGAGAATGAAAATATTACACATACTAATTGAAGACTCCTGGCTACCATTCCTCAATTCCATACTGCTCCTTTTCAAGAGAAAACCACCATCTTGAACCTGATATTTCTTTAGCCCTTGCATGATTTTCTATTATTACATTTAATAAGTATACATTAAAACAATAAATAGCATTCTTTCAATTTTCCAAATGTTATATTATTTTCACTTTAATGTAGATTAGTGCAATTTGGTTTTCACTGACAAAAATTTTTGACACTCGTCCAAACCTATACATAAATTCTATATTGTTATTCATTTTTTCCCTTTTAAATATGCTTTATTTTTTAGAGCAGTTTTAAGTTCACAGCAAAATTGAGAAGAAAGTGCAGAGGGTTCCCATAAAAGCTCCTTGCCTCCAGACACAAAGCTCCTTTTTCCATCAACATCCTGCTCCAGAGTGGTGTATTTTTTTTTTTTACAATTGATGAACCCATGCTGATACATTATTGTTAACTAAGTCCATAGTTCATGTTGCATTCATTCTTTGTGTTGCAGAGTTCTATGGCTATGACAAATGCATAATGTCATGTATCCACCATTACAATATTATACAGAATAGTTTTGCAGCTGTAAAAATCCCTTGTGTTGGACCTTGTGCTATCCCTTTCCCTCTCCCCCCAAATCCCTGGCAGCCATTGAACCTTTCACTATCTCTATAGTTTTGCCTTTTTAAGAATGTCATATGGTTGAAATCATCCAATATGTAAGTTTTTCAGATGGGCTTCTTCCACATAGTAATATCCATTTTGGTTTCCTCCATGTCTTTGATAGCTCATTTCTTTTTAGTTCTCAATAATATTCCATTGCCTGGATATACCACAGTTTACCCATTCATCTACTGAAGGACCTCTTGGTTGCTTCCAAGTTCTGGCAATTATGAATAAAGGTGCTATAAATAATCGTTTTGTATGAGCATGCATTTTCAACTCATTCTGGTAAATACCAATGAGAACAATTGTTGGATCTTATGGTAAGAGTGTGTTCAGTTTTGTAGGAAAGTGACAAGTTGTCTTCCAAAGTGGCTGTACCATATTTCATTCATTTAAATCTTTGTTTAAAATTCTATTATGTGAATATGTATTTCAAAATTTATCTGTTCACCTACTGATGAGCAACTAAGTGGTCTCCAGTCCAACTTGTATTCTTGTATATATCTTCCTTAATACATTATGTGTTTTTCTAAATTATGGCCGCAGATGTGGAAATTCTGAGTTGTTAATAATGCACATCTCCAACTTTATTATATATTTTCAGAGTGGTCTCCAAAGATGTAGTGTCAATTCACAGTTCCTCTGTCAATATGTAAGATTTCTTACTTTTATGAATTATGGGCCAACGCTTGGCATTGTTAGGCCTAATTTTTTATTCAATCTAAAAGCCATGAACTGGGAATTGAATTCAATGTTCTTTCAACTTGTATTTATCTGATTATGGAAGGTTGAGCATATTCTTATGGGTACTGGCTATTTAATATTTGTCTTCTGTGAATTGCATGTTCATATCGTTTGCCCACATTAAAATTGAGATTGTTTATATTTTTCTAATTGATTTGTAAGAATTCTTTATGTATTCTGGATAATAATAGTAATAATAATAATAATAATAATAGCAATACTTAAACTTTCTTGAGCTTATTACTTACACTTCCTGAACATTTTAGATATGTGTATGCAATAATTATCTCAATAACCTTTTTAAGTGAGATAATATCTCCATTTTGCAGATGAGGAAACTGAGGCACTGAAGAATTAAGGTACTTGCTCAAGCTCAGTCTTAATTAATATATCCATAATTTTATAACCAGTGCAGCTGGCTCCAGCAAGATTATACTAGAAAAAACTTTTGTTTTTTATGCAAATAGCTACAATCAGTGGCTTTCAATTTTACATGATTTATGGTGTTTCATATAATTTAAAGATTTTTGAAATTAGTTGTATAGCTTTTCTTCTTTATGATTACTTTCTAAACTCAAAGTGGATTAAAGACTTAAGTAAAAGAACTGAAACTGTAAAATTACTGAGGGGAAATATAAGTGAACACTTTAGGAACTAGGTCTGGGCCCAGACTTTATGAACATGAGCCTGAAAGCATAGTCAATGAAAGAAAAAACAAAGAAATAGGACTATATCAAACTCAAAAGCTTCTGCACAGCAAAGGAAACAATCAGCAGAGTGAAATGACAACCTACAGAGTGGGAGAAAATTTTTGCTGACTATGTATCCGACAAGGGATTAATATCCACAGTATACAAGGATCTCGAGCCATTACACAGTAAAAGAACAAATAACCCAATTAAAAAAGGGGTAAAGGAGCTGAATAGACATTTTTCAAAGGAAGACATACAAATGGCCAACAGGTACATGAAAAATGCTTAACATCACTAGTCATCAAGGAAATGCAGATTAAAACCACATTGAGTATTGCCTCACCCCCGTTAGACTGGCTATAATCAAAAAGACAGAAAATAATAAATGCTGACAAGGGTGTAGAGAGAAGGGATTGCTCCTACACTATTGGTGGGACTGTATTAGTACAACAGTATTGAGGTCTCTCAAACAACTACAATCGATATTCCCTATGATCCAGCAATCCCACTTCTGGGTATATACCCAAAGGAATGGAAATCGTCACGTTGAAGGGATACCTGCACTCCCATGTTCATCACAGCTCTTTTCACAATAGCCAAGATATGGAACCAACCTAAGATTAGAGCAATAAGGAACTGCCTCACTTCTTTTGGTTTTTTGTTTGCCTTTTTATTCTTAAGAAAAGGATGTCATCTCAAAATTGCCAAGCCTGAGCATTAAAGGTCATAAATCTTAAAAGTCATCTAGTTCAACTGTTTTAATGTTTAAATCTCTTCTGCTACTTCCCAGTAAGTGTCCGTACATCCTAGGCGTGTGTGCATCTCCTGATGCTGAACTTGCTATCTTCCAGGGCTGTACATTTCATCTTTGAACAGCTATAGGGTTTTTTTCTTTTACTGTTTCTATTTATTTTTTGGTAGTAAGCCCAGATCTGTCTCTAGTAGCTTCCACACGCTGATCTTCCTTCCATCGCTTGAGACCATGTGGAACAAATGTGAACCTTCTTTCCGTTGGCAACCATTTAAATCTTGAGGATAGTTATATATTTCTCTTTCTCATTATCCATCTCCATCCTTATAAGGCCTTTCTTTTTTTTTTTTTTCCTTTTTTTTGTCTTTTTTTACTGACCGGCAACGGGATCGCAACCCTCGGTGTTGCGCCCGCACCGCGCTCAGCCGGTGAGTGGGAACCGGTCTCCACATGGGATCCGAACCCTCGGCGGAAGTGCCACCGCATTCCCAGACGGCGCACTCTCCAGTGCGCCACCGGGCCAGATAAGGCCTTTCTTTTATAAGCTCTTTTTGGAGGGACTGTGTTTACAACTAATTTGCCATTTATAGTGGAGAAGGGTTTAGGAGGAAAAGCCTCACTGGCCAAAGGAGCCCACCATGATGATTTACACACATCATTGTTCAGAATCACTATGGAAATATTATTAAAGGATATGAATTATTGCAAATAAAAGTTATTTAGGAAGTTTTTGTATCTTATCTAATATACGTTTATTTAAATAATACAAGTTCACATCTAAATGCAAACCAATTTTATTGCACAGAGGTTATTTTATTGCACAGAGATCATGTTATTAACTTGAGTTTGATCTGTCAAGGCAAAGTCCCCAGAGTACAAAAGTCCCCAGACAGTGGGTCAGGTGGCTTCAATTGCAGAAGTAGCAAATGAGACACCTCTCTGTATCTCCGAGTGGATGCTGGGCTAATAGATCAAGTTCTAGTTATTCTTGCCCATATTATGACTCCTTCCAATCACACTGATAAAAGCTTGGAACAAGCCTCCCTGTTTAGAGCAGCTCATGGACTTCTTTAATATTGGAGGTCTGGGAGGAGATTTCTATTCCCAGCTCAATGATTTAAGAGCATAGAGCTGCTCAGACCTGTCACACCATCCAAGGGAGCCACTTTCCTTCACCAAGGTCAAGTGAGGCAGCTAAAAGGCAGCCAACACAAAGGTCCAATTGTACCTGTTTCCCTTCTTTTTGTTCTCTGGGGTTGGGCCATTTCTGGCCCTCTGCCTGTTTTTTCTGTTGCCTGCAAGCTAAGAATGTTTTTTACATTTTTAAATGGTTGAAAAAAAAATATGAAGAAGAATTTGTGTCGTGTTAAAATTATATGATATAAAAATTCCTGTGTTCATAAGTAAAGTTTTATTGGAACAGAGCTATACGTATTTGTCTCTGGTTGCTTTTGTGTGCTGCAATGACGGAGTTGAAAATACATGACAGAGACTGTATGGCCCACAGGCCTG
>NW_007734367.1:0-6258 GCF_000696425.1 Galeopterus variegatus | reverse complement strand
AGCACCATCCCTCACAAAACCAGGTGCATTCTAAATTCCATCTATAATCTTTATTTTTAGGAGGGAAAGTTGTGCATCATATGTTTTTGTCCCAATATCTTACTAAGATGTTTTTATTTAACTTAGGACACCAGTGAGTAACAGGGTTTCTATGCATTCTTTCTCGTAAACTTATTTTTTTCTATAGTATCTTTTTCCATTAATTCCAACCATTCTCTTACCATTAAAGTAATCACCCTGTAAATGATGTTTGCCAACTTAAGTCATATTTAGGACATCCCCTAGGAGGGTACCAAATTTTTCCTTTTCCCATTTTATAATCCATATAACCATTTACCCAGCTGGTGGGAAGAGGATGGGAATTTCTATTGTTTATTAATTTCTCAGTAAAAACAATTGCTCATAGCTATTCATAAGGTGTTTTAAAAACATCCATTGGTGTAATAAATTGACTCAAAAGGGACAATTTGGAATTGTTCAATCTTCCCAGATCTTTTGTGGCATAATCTAATTTTATGACAACTGTTTGTGTGTCATTTTTTGTATCTTTTGGAAACTCAGAAAACTGCCACGCTGACCAAAACATCAAAAGAGAAAGCAAAGGCAGCACCACTATGACAAGGCAGAGATCTTTACAGTGAAAGCAAGTGCTGTTAGCTGGGGCCCTGCCAGTAGCTCTCCCTCTGGGACCTTGCCAACTCAGAAAGGGCAGCCCTAGCTATTCTTTTCAAGACCCCACTATGGCGTGGACTGCGCCAATTTTGCAAATAACTTTTTATAGCTGGAATAGTAAGTTGTTATCCCTCTTATCCTTCTTCAAAAATATTTTAGTTATTTTTGGTCATTTTCTTCTATATGAACTTTAGGTTGAATTTAAATTTCATGAAAAACCCTGTATAATTTTGAATGGAATTACAGTGAGATTATGTACTAATGTCTACAAATTTTACATTTTTGTCATTTTATGTCTTTTCATCCATTGTAAGATTTGGGCTAAAACCCAATCTCACATAGAACGGGAAGACTCACCTCGAAGAGACCACAACACCAGGAGCAATGCAATCAGCAAGAGGTTTATTATTTCCAACGCATTGGGATCTCACCTCCAAGCTGGGATGAGACCCCGTTAGGCTTTTTAGCTGTCTTTTTATACATTTTTCTGGGGCAACTTTTCTGGCGGCCAGGAGACAAAGCAGTAAGCAGTGCTTATTGGCTAACTTAAGTGACCCTAAAACTTATTGGTTGGCACCCATCTGTTTCTAGGTGATTTCCCCTCTGACTTCTTTACTGGTAAACATTTGGCCATCTGCTGGTTTGGCTTAGCTATGAGGAGACATAAAATCAGCTGAATACTTCTGCACCTCATAGCTCTGTGGTTACAAGCCTGTGTCTGTGTTAGCAAGAAAACCACATACTGTCAGCTCTGAGCTTCTCCTGTGTAGAGGAGAAGTAGGCCAGCTCTCAGAGACCCCTCCTCAGGCAACCACCCAGGGTTGCGATCCTGTTGCCGGTCCTGGTCCGGTATGGGTGCGACACTGAGGGTCGCGATCCATTGCCGGACACGAAAAAAGATAAAAAGAAAAAAAAAAAAAAGAAAAAAAGAAAACATGTTTATGTGGAAAGTTTTATGCTCTGCTGCAACCTACATTTTGGTCCGGTATGGGTGCGACACTGAGGGTCGCGATCCGTTGCCGGACACGAAAAAAGATAAAAAGAAAAAAAGAAAACATGTTTATGTGGAAAGTTTTATGCTCTGCTGCAACCTACATTTTTCAGCTCTTGCAAGCTAGCTGTGCTCGCGGCTGCAGAACATCCTGTGTGTGTCTAGCAGGTCCTGGGGGGGAGAGGGGCAAGGTGTGTTTTGCTGTAACAGCTTTTAAGATGGCTTCACTGTTGCTAAGTAAGAGCAAGCTTGTTTTACAAAAGCAGATTGCACAAGTTAGTATTTTTCACCATGAACATAGTATATTTGTCATTTTATTCAAGTTTGCTTTTATGACATTTTGTAGCAAGCTCTAAATAGTTTTCCACACATAGAAATATATTCAGTCTTTGATTTTATTCTTTCTTTATTTTTTATTTTCTAAAAGTTTTGCTCTTTGTTATTATTCTATTTCTTCCACTCTATAGAAGTAGCTCACTTCTTTTTAAATTTTTGAATTAAAAGATTAATGTATGTATTTTCAGTGACTCTTATTTTTGAATAAATGAATGGGAAACTAAAAACCCTGTATAATCAGCTTTATTACTTCACCTCCATCTTATAGATTTTGTTATGTAATGCTTTCTTTGTTATTCCATTCTATATTTTGTAACTTTTATTATGATTTCCTGTTTAACATAAGATTAACTTAAGTGGGTCATTTTAAAATTTCCAATATATTATTTTATTTCTTTTTGCAAACTATTTTTGGGTTGTTTTATTTTATTTTAATTTTATTCTGATTAGAGAATGTGGCCAGCATGTTGTCATTTATTTATAATTTTTTGAAACATTTTATGTTCTAGTGCATTGTTATTATTTATAAGTACTGTTTACATACTTGAACACAATGCATGTGTATGCTAGTTTTCAGGGTAGGGTTTTTTGTTCAAGTCTCCTATATTTTTCCTAATATTTTGTTTGCTTAATCTATCAGCCTCTGAGACACATATTTTTAAGTGTCCCAGATATGATTATGACTATAGAATAGTAAATTTATTATTATAAATCTCTTAGATTAGGCTTTATATGCTTTCTGATGTGTTAAGTGATTAGTAATTCATGACTTGTTTTTCTTGGTGACTTGTTTCTATATTATATAGTGCCTATCTTCGTTAACACTAACCCTGTTGTTTTTACATTATACTATTTATTCTCCAATACTGATATTATTGCAGAAGTATTTTTTCCATTATTGTATTTTAAACTTTTCTTTCAGATTTCTTATAAGTGTTTTCCCAGGAACAACATATACCTTGATTTTATATTTCCCTTGCCAATTGATTTACTATTTCTCTCATTTATTTGGTTTCATTTGTTTTATAATATGAGAATCACTGATTTTTATTAGGTGATTTTAATTCATTTATATTGATTGCAATCACAGATATATTTGAGCTTATAATATCACACAGGAATTTTCCTTTGTTTCTTTAATTCTCTGGGGTTTTTTTGAATTTTTTTGTTTTAATTTTTTTCTTAACTAATGTGGAGTATGTGTGTGTGTATTTGTATTTTTAGATTTTAACCTTAACTTTTAAAAAACTTGAATATATAACTATATTTTAACAAGAATAAAGTTAAGCATAAGTTCTATCTCAGAATATGGAAGGAAAAGTGGGTTTATGTAACCCTACCCTCATGCTTTTGAAGTTATAGAATTTTTGATTTACATTTCTTTTAAGCACAAAACTTCTATTATTAATTTTAAACAGTCAATATTAAACTGTTAACTATTAAATATTAAAATGGTAAGTATATTTAAACATATATGATTTTAAAAATATTTTTAACAGTCAATATATATGAATATACCTACATATTTTAACAGTTTCTGGAATGACATTTATTTTTGTAATAGATTCATTGAGATATAATTTATATACCATATACTTACCTACTTAAAATATACAATTCAATGGTTTTTATATATTCGCAGTATTGTGCAACCATCATCACAATCAATTTTAGAATATTTTTATCAATAATCTCCCCAAATCCCATGCCATTTATTGGCAACTCCTCATTTCTTACTAACACTCCTGGCCTTAGGCCACTGGTAATCTATATTGTGTTCATATAGATTTGCCTATTCTGGATATTTCACACAAATAGAAGCATACAGTATGTGGTCTTTTGTGACTGGCTTCTTTCACTTAGCATAATGTTTTCAAGGTTCATCCATTCTGTCACTTGTGTCAATACTTTATTTCATTTTATTCCCAAATAAATTTTCAGTGTGTAGACAAACCATATTTTATTTACACATTTGTTAGCTGATGGGCATTTCGCTTATTTCCACTTTTTGTCAATTATGAACAATGCTAAGTTCATTTGTCTCCAAGTTTTTGTGTGAACGTATGCTTTAATTTCTCTTGAATGTATACATAGGCCTGTGGGTTACTGCAAAAGCAGTACTAAGAGGGAAGTTTATTGCAGTAAACACCTACATCAAAAGAATAGAAAGTTTTCAAATAAACAACCTAACATTACACCTCAAATAACTGGAAAACAAGAACAATCCAACCCAAAGATTAGTAGATGGAAAGAAGTAATTAAGATCAGAGGAGAAGTAAATGAAATAGAGACCTAAAGAACAATACACAGGATCAATGAAACAAAAAGTTGGTTTTTTGAGAAGATAAACAATATAGACAAACCATTAGCAAGGCTGACTAAAAAAGAAGAGAGAAGACCCAAATTAAAAATATCAGAAATGAAAGAGGAGACATTACAATTGATACCACAGAAATACAAAGAATCGTTAGAGACAATTACAAACAACTATACTCCAACAAATTTGAAAATCTGGAGGAAATGGATATATTTCTTGATACATACATATTACCAAGACTGAACCAAGAAGACATAGACAACCCAAACAAACCAATAACAAGCAATGAGATTGAATTAGTAATCAGCAATCCCCCAACAAAGAAAAGCCCAGCACCAGATGGTTTTCCTGCTGAATTCTACCAAACCTTTAAAGAGAAATTAATACCAGTTCTCTTCAAACTATTCCAAAATATTGAAACAGAAACCATTCTCCAAAACTCATTCTATGAGGCCAGCATCATCCTGATACCCAAACAAGACAAAGATGTAACAGAAAGAGAAAACTACAGGCCAATATCTTTGATGAACACAGACACAAAAATCCTCAGCAAAATATTAGCAATCACAATACAGCAGCACATCAAAAAAATTACACACCATGATCAAGTTGGATTCATTCCAGAGATGCAAGGATGGTTCAACATACACAACACAACCAACCAATCTGACACACCAAATCAACCAAATCAAGGACAAAAAACATATGATTATATCAATAGATGCATAAAAAGCAACCAAACACATACACCAAATCAACCAAATCAAGGACAAAAAACATATGATTATATCAATAGATGCATAAAAAGCATTTGACAAAATTCAATATCCCTTCATGATAAAGACTCTTAGGAAATTAATTACAGAAGGAAAGTATCTCAACACAATGTAAGCTATATATGACAGACCCACTACCAATATCGTCCCAAATGGACAGGAACAAGACCAGGATGCCTGCTATCACCACTCCTATTTAATATATTATTGGAAGTATTAGCCAGAGCAATCAAGCAAGAGAAAGGAATAAAGGGCATTCAGATTGGAAAAGCCAAAGTCAAACTGTTCCTGTTTGCAGATGACATGATCCTACGTATAGAAAAACCTAAAGATTCTACCAAAAACCTCTTAGAGCTGATAGAAGATTTCAGTAAAGTTTGAGGATATAAAATCAACATGAAAAAATTACTAGCATTTTATACTCGAATGATGAACTAGCAGAAAAAGAAATCAAGAAAGAAAGCCCATTTAAAATATTCTACAAAAAAAAAGAAATACCTAGGGATCAATTTAATCAAGGGGATGAAAATTCTCTCCAAAGAGAACTGCAAATCACTGTTGAAAAAAAATAAAGTGGACACAAAAAAGATGGGAATACAGTCCATGCTCTTTGATTAGAGGAATTAACATTGTGAAAATGTCTATACTACCAAAAGTGATCTACAGGTTCAATGCAATCTCCATCAAGATATCAATGACATTCTTCACAGAAATAGAAAAAAATAATCCTAACATTCATAAGGAAAAACAAAAGACCCCAAATAGCCAAAGCAATGCTGAGCAAAAATAAAATAGAATGAAATAAAATAAAGCTGGAGGCATAACACTCCCTGGCTTCAAACTATTCTACAAAGCTATAGTAACCAAAACAGTATGGTACTGGCATGAAAGCAGACACTCAGACCAATGGAATAGAATATGGAATAGAATATCAAACAACATACTTACACCTCACCGATCTTTGACAAAGGCAAAAAGAACATACATTGGAGAAAAGAGTGCCTCTTAAATAAGTGGTGCTGAGAAAACTGGAAATCCATATGTAGAAAAATGAAACTAGGCCCGTACCTCTCACCATATACCAAAATTAACTCAACATGGATGAAAGACTTAAATATAGGACCTGAAACTATAAAACTCCTAAAAGCAAACACAGGGGAAACACT
>NW_007734366.1:94008-94389 GCF_000696425.1 Galeopterus variegatus | reverse complement strand
CTTGCATTGGCTAGATTGTGTCAGGTGTGAAAAATTCCCGCCTAGCTAGAAATAAAAGCTGTGAGAGGTTTTAACTCGGGGCTGCGCTCCTCGATTGGCCTGCGAATCCCTGGCTGCCAGAAATAAACTCTTTTCCTTTTCCTCTCACTCGGTTCTCGTGGGCAAATTTCTTTTACCCGTCAGACATTGGCCATAACAACCCCGGACTCGTTTACATAATAACAGCATTCCTCCCCCAAGAAGAGGCAGGTGCCTTCCTTTTCAGCTGTAAGAAAGTAAAATAAAGTGCCTGACAGTTCTGTAAAGTGAGTGTTGCAAGGGAGGTGACCTGTCACTGGAGGGAGGACATGCTATCTATGCTTAGTTCTTCTGAGAGTTTTT
>NW_007734366.1:84665-88460 GCF_000696425.1 Galeopterus variegatus | reverse complement strand
GGGCATTGAGGCATTATTAAGAATTTGTGTGTGAATTGGGTGTGATATAGGGTGCAGGAAATGGCTTGAGTGATCCGTGGGTGGTATTCTGATCCCAGGACCCCTATTACTGTGATAGAGGATGGGGTTGTTGGTCCTGCATACTTAGGAAGGGTAAAGTAAATGGCCCCTGTATCAATGACAAAAGAGATTGGCTTACCTGCTACAAGATAAGTTACTGTGGGCTGATGCACGGTGATCTCCATGGCAGCCTCAGGCCCTGGGCATCATCAGTCCTCCTGCTGGTCAAAGCCAAGAAGCTCCAAAAGGGATGGCGGTGAAGCCAAAGGCTGTGGGTTGGGGACTGGGCCACTCCCTTTCTGGCGAGTGGCACAGTCAGTCCACCAGTGACCTGGCTGTTTGCAGTGAGGACAGGTTACGACAGACCCATGCTGAGTGGCCCAGTTGACTGCATTTGAAGCAGTTCTCAGGTGGCCTGCCCCTTGAGGCAGCTGGTTTTGGAGTATGTGAGTCATGGAGGGCATTAGCCAGGAGCTGGTATTTGGCCTGATCTCTTATAGTTTTTTTGAATATCAGGGGCTGATTGGGTAATGACATGAGAGTGTAAGAGGGCCATGTCTGCAGGAGAGTTTGGGTCTATACATGTGTATTCATGTAAAGCCTGAGAGAGGTGGGTTAGGAACTTGCTGGGATTTTCAGTGGATCGCTGTGTGATCTCCCTAAGCTTGTCATAATTGACTGACTTATGAGTAGCCTTTTGGAGGCCGTGAAGTAGGTGTGTGATCATGTTATCCCGGAGATCCTGATCCCCGTGGCCAGCCTGGTCCTTCCAATTTGGGTCCGTGTAAGGAACAGCAACAGCTCCCACAGGCCACTTATTATTTTAGGATGTACCTGAGCCGCCATCCAGACCTGCTCCCTGTATGTGGACTCAGACAATTCCTTCCATCCCAGCCACTTCACGGAAGGGTTACAAAAAGCTGGAGCTGAGGTGGGGTTGTTATCTGACAAAGTGGGAGAAGGGGAGGAGTTGGGCTGAAGATGAGCATCTGGAGGCCAGGTGTGGGGAAGAGAGAGAAATGCGGAGGGCTGATGGATCAGAAGATTGATCTGAGTCTGGAAGAAGAGGTTGAGCATGAGCTAGGAGAATTTGAGACATAGGACAGTTTTGACAGAGAGAAGAACACGTTCAGATATAGGAGAAGGCCTGAACAAGGAATCTCTACAGCTTTTGTCATTTTGGTGAGTGTCTAAATCGAGTGCCATCTTGTGGCCACTGGGATCCATTGTGATGAGGCTTTTGAGTTTTAATGTCTCCCTGGAAGCCAAGAAATTGGCCAGGAGATGGCCCAGGGGTGTAGAGTGGCCCAGAGGTGTAGAGTGGCCCAGAGGCATAGAGCACAGAGTACAGTAGAAAACGAGATGGGCTGGGACGTTTAGGTTCAATGTCTCCCTGGAGGCCAAGAAATTGGCCAGGAGACAGCCCAAGGGCATAGAGCGTGGAGGTTTGGATCCTGAGGATCCTGTGTAGAGGGTGAGAAAGGGCAGTCGGTCCTGGTAGAAGAAGAGTACCAACAAAGAGCATCTTCTCTGTTGCCCACCTTCTTTTCTAGAGAAAAAAAAGCCAACCGACCAGCTAATGAAGTGTGCTTCAATAGCTGTGGGGGCAGGAGAAGGGTTCCCTGGGCCATGCACCTCGGCTTTTGTAGAGACCTGAATCATAGAGAGAGTAGTCGGGGGAACTGCAGAAGTAGGCAGGACAGACCCACTGACTCAACCTGAATTGAGGCCGGTGTTGGATGCATTGGTCTGAAATGGCAAAAGGAGAGAGTCCCTAGTGTACCCAGTTCTGGCAGGTCCGGGAAGGGCAGCTGAGGGCCAATCACCCCAAGAGAGAGGGGATCGTCCACAATGTCAGCAAAACCCTTCCCGGGTTTCGGCATCATAATGAAAGAAATTGAGCCGAGATGCCGGGTACCATTAAAGCTTTATTAAAGAAAGAAACCTGCTGGGCTGTGCTCAAAGTAGCAGGCAGCCCAGGGCTGCCCTGGAAAGGGGACGGCACCAGGTGTGGGGGTGGTAGAGCTTATATTGTTATGTTGGCACCAAGAACTGGCTGATACCATCAAGGAGGGTCATTATGCTAACGTGGATTGGGGTGGAGAACTGCATCCTTGTGGAAGCAAAAGGGGTTTCTGTTTAAATCAGGAGGCTTCTCCTAAAGGGAAGAGGGGAGAGGAGGGGAGGAGGTGGGCGGCGCCATTTTGTACTTGGGCTTGTCTAAAGTGGCGCTGGTTATGTTGAAGATCTATTAGAAACATTTTGATGGGGGGTGGGAAGAGAGATTCCTAAAGGACCAAAGGAATTGAAGGGCTATGATTCAGCAATAGGCAGCCCCAAATCTCAGAGAAAGAAGACAGAGGCCAGCTTTGCTTTTGGTATCCAGAGGTTGATATCCCTGAGTGCTAAAAAATTATATTTTCCAGTAACTCTGGCCTGTGTGATCAGGTACTTCTGAGAGGTCCTGAATGCATGAGAGAAAAGTCGGGGAAGTGTTAGGATACGTTTGTGGGAGACATACATGTTTGTCCAGTCTAGGGTATCCTGTTATCTGCAGGGTTTAGTGGCAAACTGGTTTGGACACAGAAGATATTATGGGCTTAATTGGGTCCCCCCCCAATTCATATGTTGAAGTCCTAATACTGGTACCTCAGAATTGACTAGTTGAGGATAGGGTCTTTAAAGAAGTAATTAAGTTAAAATGAAGTCATTAGGGTGGGCCCTAATCCAATATGATTGATGTCCTCATAAGAAAAGGAGATTAGGACACAGACATGCACAGAGGGAAGACCATGTGAGGACACAGCGGGAAGACGGCATCTATCAGCCAAGGATAGAGGCCTCAAAAGGAACCAACCCTGTCAACACCTTCATCTGGGACTTGTAGCCTCTGGAACTGTGAGAAAATAAACCTCTGTTGTTGAAGCCACCCAGCCTACGGTCTTTTGTTATGGTAGCCTTAGAAAACTTATATAGAAGGGGACCGACTGGAGGCCACTGAGGAAGCATCAGGAAAGGGGTGAGCTTGCAGGACAGAGCTGGGCGGTACTGGGGTAGCACTGAAGAAGCCCAGCTCAAGGGGATCCCGTAACAAAAGGACAAGAGGGAGCGCTTTGGAAGGAGGGACAAGGAACTTCGTGTGTGGAGGAGGGATTGCAGAAGGCAGCAAGTCTCTCATTTCTCTCTTAAAATCCCGTTTTCCCCTGGGCCACCCTTTCCCCAGGACCAAACTCTCAATGTCCCTCTGTTCTGCTCGGGTAGCAGAAGGTTTGGCTCTGAGGAGGGGACTGTGCAGAGCTGTCCCCGCCCCTCCCCACCATCTGACGGCCCATTGTGCCCACAGAGCTGGGTGGGGTGACTCTGAGGGGAAAAATTCCCTCCTGGCTCCGGGAAGTTGTCTGGCTCCTGGGGCTGCCCGGTGCGATAGGGAGGTAGGGGGGCGCCTCGGAGGCTGGGGCGGGGGCTGCAGTCTGGGGGCCGGGCCGCCAGGGATTTGCGGCGGCCTCGGGTGCCTGCGCCTCCCCCGACCCTGCCCCAGTACCCCGCCCCCTTCCCCTGGGCCCCGCGGCAGCTGGGCCCGGGCCCTCCCCTTCCCCCAGCCCTTTGTGGCTCCAGTTTATTTTCCAGTTAATGAAATGGGGGAGGCTGAGTCATTGCCGCTGCCCGGGAGACGCTGGGGTTCTGAAGGCATCTCCTCCCCAGACTCCAGCCCGCGCCGCCGCGGGCCCGTCCTTC
>NW_007734366.1:69297-83665 GCF_000696425.1 Galeopterus variegatus | reverse complement strand
CCCCTTCCCCTGGGCCCCGCGGCAGCTGGGCCCGGGCCCTCCCCTTCCCCCAGCCCTTTGTGGCTCCAGTTTATTTTCCAGTTAATGAAATGGGGGAGGCTGAGTCATTGCCGCTGCCCGGGAGACGCTGGGGTTCTGAAGGCATCTCCTCCCCAGACTCCAGCCCGCGCCGCCGCGGTCCCGTCCTTCGCCCCCGCCTCCGCCCCAGGCTGCCATCGAGTTACACCTGCCAAGAGTCTCCTCCACCCGGGACCTCACCCCGCCCGGCCGAGAGCTGCTGTGAAGGGGTCTGGGACAAGGCCAGGGTTTGGTGGTGTGGGAAGAAAAACCCTGCGACCTGGAGGTCTAATCCTGCTTCTGCCATTTGCCATCTGTGCGTCTTCCAGCAAGTCACTCGACCCCTCTGAGCCCTTGCTGCACCCTCTATAAGACAAGCTGTAAAAAGGCGGTGATTTGTCTCTTCCCGCTGGAGTCAGGGAGGGTGAGGGAAACAAAGTTCTGTGTCGTGCAGCCTCCCAGCCGAATAACCTTGGGCAAGTCACCTAACATCTTTGGGACTTCAGTTCCTTCATCTGTAAAATGGAGGAAACATGTAGGTGTAGAGAAGTAAATGAGAGAATTCATGGAAAGCACTAGGAATAGTGCCGGGACATAGCAAGCTCTCAGGAAAAGTGCTGCCATCCTTGTTGTTGTTATTATGTTTCAACATTGCCTTAATAAAAATACCAGTGCTGTGGAGAGAGTTAAATCCAGTTTTATGGGGCCTGAAGCTTGTACTGGTTGGGGGATTGGGGGATATCTCATAAAGGAAAAGGAATGCAAAACTATAAATACAAAATTAGGTACGGTGAAAATTTATTTTTAAAATGAGAAAAGGCGGGCCGGCCTGTGGCTCACTCGGTAGAGTGCGGTGCTGATAGCACCAAGGCCGTGGGTTCGGATCCCATATAGGGATGGCCGGTTTGCTCACTGGGTGAGCGTGGTGCTGACAACACCAAATCAAGGGATAAGATCCCCTTACCGGTCATCTTTATAAAAAAAATAAAAAATAAAAAAATAAATAAAACGAGGAAAGGAATTACAACAAGTTCCAAATTTAAAAATTAGCGAATCAAAAATCGTTAAAAATCCAGAAAAATAACAATTTTTAATAATTAGTACACATGTAATTTTTTTCTACTTTTTTTGGCTGTATACTCTTTGATTGATTCTTCATAATGATTTTGTAATTTTTTTTTAGAGAGAGAGCACAAAGACAATTCAGTTTTTCTCTTTCAGTTTTCCTCTAGCATGATTGATCAAAATTTGTTGTTTTATTATCTATTTACTTTAAAATTACTATTGGTGGTTCAGGTCCCAGGAACTTCAGCGGCCGTGGGTTACTGTGCAGAAATGGCCAAGTCCAAGAACCACACCACCCATCCCAGAAATGGCGCAGAAATATCATTAAGAAACCTTGATCACAAAGATATGAGTCTCTTAAGGGGTAGACCCCAAGTTCCTGAGGAACATGCGCTTTGCCAAGTAGCACAAGAAGGGCCGGAAGAAAATGGTGGACAACAACGCCCAGGCCGTGAGTGCACATGCTAAGGCTGTCAAGGCCCTTGTAAAGCCCTGGGAGGTCAAGCCCAAGATCCCAAAAGGCGCCAGCCACAGGCTTGATTGACATGCCTACACTGTCCACCCCAAGCTTGGGAAGTGTGCTCATGCCCACATTGCCAAGGGTCTCAGGCTCTGCCAGCCAAGGCCAAGGCTCAAACCAGGTCCAGGATGCAGATTCAGCTGCAGCTCCGGCTCAAGCTTCAGTTGAAGCTCCAGCTCAGGCTTCAAAAGGTGCCCAGGCCCCCAAAGGTGCCTAGGCCCCCACGAAGGCTCCAGAGTACAGGCCTCGGTCTGCCAATGTGAGGACAGGAGGACTGTGTGATCTCTGGGCTGTTGTCTGAATAGGGCTGGTGTCCTCCTGTGTTGTATGTATGAATAAACCTGATGAAGGAAAAATAATAAATAAAATAAAATAAAATTGCTATTGGTAATACGATATATAATTTTAGACTTGTCAAATTTAAAAAAAAATCTGTAAAAGTTTTTATTAATAAATGAGCTATAAGATTTCAGGACAGTTCAAGTTTTATTATGTGGCAACTAATCTTAAGTACTTATAAAAGACAGTAGTCACTAACCAGTTTATTCTACTTGTAGTGGCCTATTATGAGTTTCGTGAGTGTTATCTTTATCACATCACCAAGAAATTTAAAACTTTTTCCAAATATTCATATTCAATATTCAATGAATATTCCAAATATTCAGTTACTTCTCTTCATTAATATAGATTATTAAACAATCCAAGAGCCTATTAAAAATCTGTCTTCCTCTTAATGCAGCATCACTTTGGGTATAATCTGAGTTTTATGTTACAATTCATTTCTTACGTCAGAATAATTTCAATTTTGTAATTTCTCATAAAAATACATGGGAAACACATCTGTATGATATGCTTATAATTCTATACACTGCATTAAGTATAATCCTGACAGGAAATAATTTCTATTTTGACCAAGCATCAGTGAGAACCATGCCCACTCTTGCAATGTTGCACGGCTAGTGATTAGAAGAATTTTCTATGTCCTGGCCTTTGGCTTTGTACATTTCAAACACTGCTTCCATATCCAGTCACTAGAGCACACGTTCTTGCTGCCATGCCCCTCTGATCCTACATTCCATGTCATGATGCTGCCTGAGCTACCATTCCCAGAAGCCACACTACACCAGAAGAGTTAGCACAAACCATTCATGCATGTGATTAGGGGCCATGTCACATGCCCCTGTAATCCATCCTAAATGGATTCTCAACTCAATTTCTATTTAACCAGACCCCTCAAAAGGCCCATGGCTCCTTCACTACCTGACATGAAGGAAGGTGGGATTGAGGGGAAGTCATAAGGCAAGAGACAACAGATATAATCAGTTGTGGTTACAGTATCTTACTCTTGCATCTTTTATGCAGAATGACTTGAACATACTGGCAGGGTGCCTCCCAGGGCCTTAGGAGGGGCCCTGAGCAAGTGAGCTTCATTAACTTTATGGTAGCTCTGCCTCTGGCTTTAGCATCTTGGGCTAGGTATAACTTCAGGGTCACTAGAAGGTCTCTCTAGTATACCCCCAAAATGCTTCCTAATCACGTACAAAGATATCTATAATTACACTGTCAGAAATGTTTGGTTAAAGCATTGTCCCAATGCTTACGCTCCTTTTTTTTTTTCCTTTTTGTCTTTTTTCGTGACCGGCAACGGATCGCAACCCTCAGTGTCGCGCCCATACCGGACCGGGACCGGGACCGGCAACAGTATCGCAACCCTCGGTGTTGCGCCTGCACCTCGCTCAGCCAGTGAGCAGGAACCGGTCTGTATGTGGGATCCGAACCCTCGGCGGGAGCGCCGCCGTGCTCTCAAGCGGCGCACTGTAGCAGTGCACCACCGGGCCGGACCTGCTTACGCTCCTTTAAAACACATTTTGGTAAGGGGGAAGGACGGAGGCAGGATAAGGAGTCCCTCCCATTTTAGTATAAACTCATTCACCAGAAGTTTAGAACAGCGACAGAGTGCTCAGTGTTGCAGATTTAAGATTCAAGGAAGAGGGACCATATCACCAAAGGCAAACTTTCTTCACATGCTGTGTGTACAATGGATGCGCTGGGTCTTACAGCCAACATGGGCTGCAAGTGGATGATGCAAGGAGGTAGAGTGGGGGAGGACTCCTATAGCACCCATCATCATTTTTAGTCACTTTTCAATTATAAGCAGTAACAGAAGAGATAAGAATTATTAATAATATTAATAGCAATTTTTCAACAAAATCATTTTGCATGTAAATATTTGGGGTTTTGTTGAGTGCTTTAAACCACATGCTGGTGACTTAGTTCAGCATGAATTGGAAAGACATAATTTTTCTAATTTACTTTGGCTTTCTGTCCCCACTGCCACCTGTCTCCACTTCCCAACCTCAGCTCACAGGAGACCCTGACTCGGGTGCTAGCCTAGCTGAACTCCACCAGCACCCCAACCCCACCTACATTAGGTAATTCCAGTCCTCTTTCCCTGAGGTGAACATTTGATGATGTGCTGGTGAAAGAGAGAATCTCAGTTCACCTTTGCTTCTCTCTCCAGTTGGACTCTAAACAGAGGTGATGGTAAAATCATCCAGGAAGATCCAGGAGCAGAAGAAAGACAGGAGAGCGGGTGCCATGAGGAGTGAGCGGTTGGCAGGGGACTGTTTATCGCAGTCCCTCTCGCTGGCCCTGCGCTTTCTTGTTGCCATGTAAATGAGACAAGGGAGGGGAAGACCCCTGGAACACAGATGGAGCCTGGGGCTGCTTCTTTTCATAGTGGAGATTCTCTGACAAGCTTCCTTAGAAAACTCCACTTTGATAACCCCAGTCCCCGAGTGAGCCACACTGGAACCAGCTGTGAAGAGGAAGCTCTCAGATGGCTGTGGCTGGTGTCTTTGAGAAGAGAATGCAAACCCTGGGATATTAGACAGAAATCAGGCTATAAAACACACAGCCCAAGGTTGCCAGGAATAGAAGAAACATGGCTGAGTTGGACATACTGGGTGAGAATTCTATGGTCACATTCACTTGCTGTGTGCTTTTGGGAAATGTACTTAATCTCTCTCTGCCTTAATTCTCCTACACGAAGTGGGAAAGGTGACGCCTACCATGTCATTATGAAGATTGAAAATGATACCTATACAGTGTCTAGCATCCTACCAGACATGCTGTAGATGCTCAAAGGGGCCTGGGTTCACAGAAAGGGCAGATAGAGACAGGTACTTGATTGAAAAAACATTCTCTGAGCTTCTCCCATGTGGCGGATCCCGAGCAGACCTTGAGGGAGGAAATAAGATGTGTGGGGAAGAGTCTCAAAGTTTGAGGAGGAGACAAGATACGTATATACATGACCTTAATAGTAAACAGGTGGCCTCAAGGAGTGGAGAATCATGGCACTGGAAAGAGAACCAAAAGGCATGTCGTCCTGTTGGACAGCTCAGGGAAAATCTGAGCTGGGCCTTGAAGGAGGAGTTTTTTTTGTTTGTTTGTTTGTTTTTTCTAAAAGATGACCAGTAAGGGGAGTCTTAATCCTTGACTTGGTGTTGTCAGCACCACGCTCTCCCAAGTGAGCTAACCGGCCATCCCTATATGGGATCCGAACCCGTGGCCTTGGTGTTATCAGAACCACACTCTCCCGAGTGAGCCACGGGCCGGCCCTGAAGGAGGAGTTCTGACTAGAGACTTACTGTAGAAAAATATACCACACGGAGGGGAAAGTATGAACAGAGGAATGAGGAGGGAAAACCTGGGCCCATTTGGGGGAACATTAATGTGTTGGAGATTAGGGTCCCTGTGGCACATGTGAATAAATTGCCAGGCAACAAAGCTGTCCCTGAAGCCGGCAGGTAAGTTAATGTCAGAGGCTCTGCATGCCGTGAATGCCCAGCTGAAGTGCTTGGAATTCACTAGGAAACAGGGAACCATGGCAGATTTTTGAATGCACATTTTTGGAGAGACAGTTCCACTCCTTAGAGCATTCAAGTGCCCTCTGAGGAGGTGTGTGGCCCAGCCATCCTGTGTCATCAGAAGAACAAGGAATGTGGCCACCACTGAACACGGGAACAAGGGAGGGCAGGCAGGCAGGGAGAAGTACTAGTGAGTTACACCGTTATAAATACACTTTAGGGCTCTGTGACTTGGCCATAAATCGCTGCACTGTGCTCAGGTGATGTCACCCGACACTCGGCTGTATTTATAGCTTTGCTCACTGTTCCCTGGGATTTTTTTTTTTTAAACATTCAAGATAATGTGTGTCTCCCCACACACACTCACCCTGAACAACGGAAGATAAACTTTTATGCCATTTCTGCTCTGCTTCTTCCAGCTTCTTGGAAGGATGATTTCCTGTAACTTATCAGATGCCTACTTGGTTGGGAGTTCCAGCTGCAGTCTAATGCTAGCCCTCTGGCTTTGTAGTCTGTAAAATGGAGCTCAGCCCCCTCTCTATTCCAGGAAATCCTTTATGGAACTCAAAATTGGAGGATGATTTCCTGTAACTTATCAGATGCCTACTTGGTTGGGAGTTCCAGCTGCAGTCTAATGTTAGCCCTCTGGCTTTGTAGTCTGTAAAATGGAGCTCAGCCCCCTCTCTATTCCAGGAAATCCTTTATGGAACTCAAAATTGGGAACGTCTCCCTCTTTTTTGAAGTACTAAGAGCCTACTATGTGCCAGGCACTCTGATGACAGCACCTGTACAGGCTTGCCATCCAGCAGGAAATGAACACTGAATACCTAATTACAAGTATGATTAATGTTACTGGTGGAGATAGAGGATGCCTGAGGGTAATAACAAGGTGTTCCAACCCATCTGGAGGAATTAGAGAGGCTTCCATGGAGAAGTCACATTTGTGTGAGGTCTGAGAGATGAGTAGGACTTACTTAACCTAGAGGGAGATCAGAGGGGAGGGTCCCAGGTGGAAGGGAACATTGCTGTCAAGCGAACAGCATGTGTTGAGGTTCCAATGATGAGAAAGACATGGCTAGTCCCAAGAACTTAGAGAAGCCTGGTGGAACTGGAGTATAAGGGACAAGAATGGGAGAGGGGAGCAAGGAGGCTGGGAGGGGAGGCAAATCCATACAGGCAGGCTCTGGGAGCCAAGGGAAAGATGCTGTGTCTGATCCCAAGGGCAGTGAGAGTCACCAGTGTGTTTTAAGCAGGAGAGTGATGTGGTCAAATCTGAGCTTGAGAAAGATCACTGGGGCCGCAGAGAACAGAACTGATGAGGATGGGGCATGAGCAGACAAGGAGAGGCCATTGAGATGATCAGGGCAGGAGATGGCACAGTGTGGACCAGGATGGCAGCAGTGGAAGTGGAAGGACATGGACCACCACCTTGGAAAAAAACAATCCACAGGCTTTGGAGATGTGGATGTGAATGGGAGGAAGAGTCAGTACAGACTCACAGGTGTCTAGTTTGAACACCAGGGTGGAGGGTGGTGCCATTCTTGAAAGAGGAGCACTGAAGCCAGGGTTTTCTGTTTTGTTTTTGGTGTGTGTGGGCAACTTTTTCCTCTGAACTTGCTTTCTCCTGGATCTATTCCCAAAGCCTAGACTAGCAGTCTACATGGGGAGGACCTAGGGATGTGGCCAGGGGAAGATTTGAGGCCCAGGACTAAGGGCTAGTGGACGAGGGGAAACTGCCATTGCCTGGAAGGGGGGACTTGGTGCCAGAGACTTATTGCTGGCTGTGTCTTGGATGCCAGAATAGGGAGAGACATTAAGCCAACATTCTCCATCTGTCCATTTAGGAAATGCCACCCGAGCCAGCAGCCAGACCCTGCCTGGCAGGCACAGCTAGTCCTGCTCCCTGGCACAGAAGCTGGGAAGCCAGTGGAAGCAGGGAGGAGCACCACAGGCCTAGAGCACAGTCGTGACACTTAGGAAGGCCCACCAAGTCAGGTGAAGGGAGTGGGAGTTAGGAAATGGGTCCCCAATCCTGGGCTTTGGGGGGAATCATGGCTTTGATTCCTCAGGAGAAAATGGACCACGGGAGTTTCAAGAAGCAGTTCTCAAACATGAACATTTATAGAACACCCTATGGGCCCTGATAAATCCTCTCAATAGGCTCCTGACTCCATATGAGAGACAAAGACTATCCCAGTACCATGGGGGTATCAGAGCTAGCAGGAAGCTGAGGCCCAGAAAGGAGAGCTATCTTATCTAAGGCCACACTTCAGACTTTGACTAAAGATCCTAATTCTCAGTACTCAACTCTAGGAAACTTTTCTTAGTTCATCCAGGCTGAATGCAATAACCCCTGTTCTGCTCTCAAAAAATGTGAGCATTTTTCTACCTCTGCACTGCCTGCTCTGTTGTAATTATGTCTGTCTTTCCCACTACACCATGAGCTCCAGGAGAACAAAGAGGTGGGGTGTGTTTTATTCTTCTTTGTATCACAGGTGCTTAGCCCAGTGCCTGGCACAGAGTCAGCTTTTAATACATGTTCGTGGGATGAGTAGATGGAGGAATGGGTGAACAAACTAATAATTAATTAATCTCAATCAAAACCCTTAGCAAGCCTCTACTGGGGAGTTATGAAGGTTGGAGTGACATTAAGAGTTGCGCTTTAAGGTAATGGCTTCTCTTATAATTAGGGTTAAGTGAGCCTAACGCTTACATTTCCATTCATATAAACCTTACTCAACTTTACCCTGAAACCTACTGTAATGTTCAGTGTTCTTAATACAACTTCAGGCCATAATCTTAGCTGTCAATTTAATCTCATCACTAGCTTGCATGCAAACATAAACCAATATCCTGCAATCCAGCCCTGATACTAAATGGATCTGATGATGGGTGGTTTTAGGTCTTCAAGGAAACCTGGGGAATGCTAAAGGTCAAGAGACTATGGACTTAGGGGTAGAATCCAAAGAATCTAAAACCAAGGGCCAAAGGGAGATGAGAGACTTCCCTCTTCTTCTTAGTATCCCCTGCTTCCTGTTTGCTTGATTCTCTCTGATTTTCAGATACCTGCAGGAGACCAGAGCTGCATAATCATCAGAGATGTTTGGGCTTAAGGAGTGCCTTTGCTGACAGAAGCATTTAGAATGAGTCTGGGGCACAAGGGTGGGAAGATTAGAGTTAGTGACATGTATGAGTGAATCCTGGCCTGAGAGGCAAGAGACTTGGGTTCTGGTTCCCGCTCTACTAGAACTTATTTTGTGACCTTTCACACATCATTTCACCATCTCAAATGGAAACGGACTTCAAGTTGTCCGAGACCTCATCCTCATGTTTGGATTATTAATTTACATTACTTTCTCCATTTTTCTATTCCTTCTTTCCCCTCCCCACCACACCCACTCCCCACCTCAGTGCCTCTGCACAGGATTGCTGAACCCTAATCCTCTTCCCTCTTTCCCAGGGCAGGTCTCCTCCACTGGGCTACTCATTGGAAGCAGAAATCTTCCAATCCCTGTGAGCTCAGGCAATGAAATCCTCATTAAACCTAATAAGAGATGACTGGTCCATTTAGCACAAATTGCCTCCCCATGTTGGAGCTGGAATACGAAGCACTGAAAAGGGAAGGGTTGAAAATGGGTGGTATCGAGTGGGTCACAGTTGTCCACAGGTGATGCTGGTACCTGCTAGATACCCACGTGTCTTTGCCAAGGTTATCCTTTCTAATGCCCTGACTCTGATCAGCTTCAACCCATCCAGACCATCCCTCCCCAAACAATGTGGGCCTCCTCCTCAGTAGTCCCTTGTGGGGTCTAGTCCTCAGTCCTTCAACTTCAATAGCAGCACTCTTCCTCATGTATCTTTT
This sequence comes from Galeopterus variegatus, assembly GCF_000696425.1. Taxonomy (NCBI): domain Eukaryota; kingdom Metazoa; phylum Chordata; class Mammalia; order Dermoptera; family Cynocephalidae; genus Galeopterus; species Galeopterus variegatus. The sequence goes on along the minus strand of NW_007734366.1, from coordinate 74,292 downwards.
GACACCCAAGCCCAATCCATGGAGCCCTACCTCCGTGGTCCACCTTCCCCTTCTTTAGGAGGCTGAGGACAGCCACTTGGTAACCACACTGCTGCCCAGGGTGCTTGGTTCCTGCTCAGCTTTCCCCCGGCAGCCTCATGTCTTGATGCACTGGGAAGCTGGGCCTCCGAATGTCTTTGATCTGCACAGAGGAGGGAGGGGGCCTGGTGGTCCTTGGCAAGACGTAATGCAGTTAGCAAATCTGAAATGAAGAGCTACCAGTTCTCAGGTCCAGAATTCCTCTTCTCACTCCTTTTGCAGGGCCAGGTACTCTTTACAGACAGGCCAGGTCTGGCTAGCCACAGACTCAGGGTGTCCTGACCTCTAAGGAGGGGTTCTTTGACTGACGCCGTTCTTCTTCCTGCCCCACTCTCTCCCCTCACAGTGCAGGCTGGAGTCTCTCCCCACTGCCATTAAGGCAGTCCTTTGCTTCTGCCTTGATTCTTGTACATCTCAAAATCTGGGCATCTTAAGGAAAAGAATAAGAGAAAATGGACTTGGATAGCAGCAGGAAAGCTCAAGGCCAAATATCTGGAAGGACTTACACAGCCACCAGGGCCGTAAGACACAGAAGTGAAAGAATGAAGATCCCCTTTTGCTGGGTGGACTTTGGAAGAAGGGGCTCATCTCTCTCTGCTCTGGGCTTCAGCCTCTGCAGTGCGGGGAGAGACAAGGTGACCTCTGGTGATCCCTCACCCACAGGGACTCAAGGTTTCCTTGAGGGTCAGAATTATTCTCCAGGATGAAAATCAGGATCTTGGCCTTTCTCTCCTCCGTCTCTGGTAAGCAGCAGGGACACAATTCTCCGCCCCTTCTAGGGGGAAAGAGAACAATTTATAGAATTGTTCTGCTGTTCTTAGCCCTCATGGAGACAAAGAATTCATTCCTCTCTCTCAAGGTGGCGTCTCCTGCTCGTGGTCATAAATTGCCTTCCTGCTCACTCCCTGACCTCTTGATCCTTTTGCTTTTGTGCTCGAAAAATTATTAATATTTCTCTTAACTCCATATATAACCTTTGGCTGCTTTGCTCCTTTTTTCTAGGTGAAGTAGCATCCTTAGGGATTACTATCTCCACCTCCATGCCTGCATGCTTCTGTTTGGGCAGGGATCTGTGCATGGGATAAAGACAAATCCACAGGAGGAAGATTCAAAAGGTCTCTGCTTTGGGGAGCTCCAAAACCAAAAATAATCACAGCTAGCATTCACTGAGTATTCGCTGTGTGCCTAGCACTGTTCTAAGAGCTGTACAGGTATTGACTCATCCAATCCTCACAACTAATCCCATGAAATAAGTACTATTGTTATCCTTATTTTCAGATGAAGCAACCAGGGATCACAGAGGTTAAGTACATAAACTGTCCAAGGTCATACAGAAAGTAAGGGGTTCAATCCCCTTGGTCTGGTTTCAGTACCCTTGTGCTTTGCTCTCAACTACTTACTGATTCTCTGATGGGGATGGGGTTTACCCAGCTTCTTCTCTGCCTTGGTGAGCTCCAGACTGAGGGGACATGCACAGCCTTTTCCCCCAAGGATCCCAAGTTCAATGTGGAGGCAGATATCTTATCCTAGGGAGGCATGTCTAGTCTGATGGAAAAGACACATGCTTTGTTTTCAGAGCATTTGTCTGATACTGGGGACTCTACCCCAGATGCACCTGGTTTGATGAAATTCATGTTATTAGATTCCAGGAGACTCAGTTATTCCAGTTAGACAGAACTGTGAATGTTAGTGCTACAGAGATGAGAATGGGGCAAAGTTGGGGAGCTTACTTGGGGTTGCCCCCTGAAAGAGGGGAGGATTGTCAATGAGCAGAAGAAATGCTAGTGAAGAGAAGAGGGCAGGGTGCCCTGGTGGTGTCAGGCTTGCTGAAGGCAGTGCCCAGAATGCAGGGGTTTGCTTAGTTCAGTAGTTCTCAGCCCTGGCTGATCATTAGAATTACCTGGGGATAGGTTTAAAAATACTGATGGCTGGGCTTCATGCTAGAACAATTCACCTTTGGGGGATGAGGCCACAACACTGGTATTTTTAAAAAGCCCATCAGAAGATTCTAATGCATAGCTGGTGTTGAGAAACACTAGGCAGGGGTGGGACATTAAGCTCTGGGATCTGGAATGCTGAGTGGCTTATGTAGAGGGAATTCTGGGGAAGTAAGTTTGCTATGAACTGAGTTGGTGAGAATTTGTAATCAAAGGGAGAGGGGGAAGGAAAGTTAAGGGACCATGGTAGAGAGGCAAGATTGCTGCTTTGACTGTTAGGGAGAAATTCGGCTTCTCCGTTGCTAGGGTGAGACAGGAGGCCCAAGGGAAGTCAAAAGCTTTGATAACCCAGTCCCTCGTCACACTGAGAACAGCTGTCAAGCCTGAATATCAGAAGCTGGAAGTCGGGTAAGAAGCACTAAGCTAAGAATATTCTCTTCCCTCACTTAGGAGCTTTTTCTTTTTAACGCTTTCCTAAATCCCTGTCACTCTAGGCCTCCCTGCATGCACCTTCATGAAGAGTGAAAAGGAGGAAAGGCTGTCCTGTTGATACTTCCAGAACAGCCCTACCTCAGGACCTTTGCATCTGCTGTTGTTACTACCGCCTCATTCTTCCCTCAGATGAGTAGCCGGATCCCTTGATTCCTTAGGTCTATGTTCAGATGTTACGTCGGCAGACCCCCTTTCCTCGACTACCTATGAGAATAGCAATTCCTCCCTGTCTTTCACTCCCCATTCCTTCTGTCCTTCTTTGTTTGTCTTCCATGGCATTTGCCACAGCCTGGCATATTTCTTTTTACTGCCTCTCCTTCCCTTCCAGAATGAAGCTTAAAAGGAGGGACTTTGTCAATTTTTTTTATTGTTGTATCCCCAAACCTAGAATTGTGACTGGAACATAGCAAGCACTAAAGAAATGTCTGTGGAATGCATGATTAGTGAATGAATAAATGGAAAGCCCTTACATGTCTCCGTGTTGGTGTGTGTTTGGAATTGTATTTCTATTTCTCTGGGATAGGTATGGCTCTTTATTTTTAAACCGTGTGTTTGCCTGTGCATATATGTTTTCAAACAGAGAAAGGATTCTCTGGGTCTTTGCATATCGCACTTCTGAATAGGAACTTGTGTGTTTTTCTGCTTGTGTTTCTGTGTTCTCTCGTTGTGCGTGGATGTGTCTGGACCATTGAGCCTGGTGTCAGGATCCCTAGAGGAAAGAGGAGTTGTGGCCGCCTCATATCAGCAGAGGGCACTAGAGAGCTATGTGCCTAGCTGGGAGCTTAAATCCAGAAATCTTGGCCAAGAGTGTTAGGGACCTGGGAAACCTAGAATCTGGGAGGAAAGAGGTGGAGACTTCTCTAGACCAGTGCATTACTGTGAAGTTGTGCAATTCCTGAGACTCCTCTATTATTTCCCCTCAATTCATCCCCTAGTGCCCAGACCGCAGGCACCCTCAGCAACCCTGTGGGCAGAAGCATTTGGTTTGGGGTTGGGAGAGGAGCTAGTTGCCAAACTGGGCCCTTAAGAAAGGAGACCCTTCCTGACTGCCCTCATTACTCTCACTAGGAATTCCCTCCCTCCCTTATTCCTGTATCTCTCGACCCCAGAGGATCTCAGACTCCTGTGTGCTTAGAAATCCTTTCCTGGCTGTTCTCTCCTTTGGCTTGCTGTTGGAGAGGAGAGATGAGGTCTTGGCCCTTCAGAGCCGTCGAGTTGGCTAGCTTTCTTTCTGGATTGGAAGATGCCTAAAATGAACAAAGGAAGGAGTCAACTGTGCTTTGCTGTTGGAGAGGAGAGATGAGGTCTTGGCCCTTCAGAGCCGTCGAGTTGGCTAGCTTTCCTTCTGGATTGGAAGATGCCTAAAATGAACAAAGGAAGGAGTCAACTGTGCCTCTTCCCAGCATGCTAGGACTCCACACTTAGCCTGGCTCCACCGTGGCTGGGTGAAGCCCCCTGGCAGGGGCTCAAGGCAAGTCCAAGAAACAGCTCCAATTCTCCAGCTCTGGGTTTTGTAGGTGGGAAGAGGAATATATGCCCCTCCCCCACTGCAAGCATCCATCAATCGAGAGTTCTTCATTTGGGTAGTCTAGGGGTTTGATTCTGGCTGTGGGATTAAAAAAAAAAAAAAAAGACAGAGGGGTCTTTACGCTCTTCGACTCCATCCCTCCCCGCTCCCCACTACTAGACACACACCCAAACACGTACATAAACTCGCATACCCTTCCCCATCACAGACATCTTCTGGGCTAGAGGCTTGTCTGGAGCTCGTGTCCCCAACCCCCACCCACTGCTTAGTTCTGTAGCCCGGGACCAAGACTGTGTCTATAAATGGGAGGAGGTGCTGGTGGGCAGGGGTCCAGCGTCCCTGCCCCAGAACCCGCGATCGTCACGTTCTTTACCCCCTCTGCCTGTGCCCTCAATTCCTTTCTCAATTCCTTTCTCTGTTTGCTCTCCTTCCATCTCAGTTCCAGCGAGGGGTGTAAATGTGTGTGTGCGCGCGCGTGGCGGGGGGGCAGGGGGCGGGCTTGTGGAGGGAGGCGCCGTCGGAGGGAGAGTAGACGTCAGGAGGAGGGCGGGAGGGAGACGGGGAGGAGGAGAGGGAAGGAAGAGAAGGCGAGAGAAAGGGAGAGCGGCAGGCACAGGGACCGAAAGAGACCCGGAGAGATAAAGCTTGAGACCAGAAACAATTAAAGGGGGCGGGGGTGGCGGAGAAAGAAACGGGACGAGAAAGGGACTGGAAGGAAAGAGAGAGCAGGAGAACGGAGGGAGGGAAGTGAGTTTGTGCGCGCGTGTGTGCGTGTGTGCAGGGCGGGCGGGGGGCGGGCTCCCGGGCTCCCCTCCTCCCCAGCCCGCTCCTCTCGCTCCCTCGCCAAGTCCGGGCCCCAGCCGCGGGCGGGCGCACGGCGGGCGGACAGCATGCTGAGCGTCCTCGTCTGGATCCTCACTCTCTCCGATACTTTCTCCCAAGGTAAGGGCCCCCAGCCCG
>NW_007734366.1:11837-68375 GCF_000696425.1 Galeopterus variegatus | reverse complement strand
AGCGCTGGGGTGCCCGGCGGCCCGCGGCCAGTCGCCGGGGTCCGGACGCCACGAGGCGGGGGCTGGGTCCCCGCGCCGAGCCCGGGGGGAAGGGGGCGCGGAGTAACGGGGTCTGGCTAGAATGAGTTTTCCGTTGATTTGCCCAAGTTGTTTCCTCTGGCTGCGCGGGAGAACGGAGAATCGGGGCAGCAGGGGCTGGGGGCCAGGGTAAAAAAAGGGACCTGAACGCTCAAAGTCTTTTCAGGAACCTCTGGCAGACCTACCTACCCCCACCCTGTGAGGCCGGGGGCCGGACGCCTGGGTCCTGGCTAAGAAGGCTGGGAAGAGGGTGCGATTTCAGATCTGGGCGGTGGGGTGTGCGGAAAGCAGGGCGCCCAGGCTCCCGAAAATATTGGGAAGGGGATCGATCCCCAACTCCAGCCCAGTCCCTGAGGGGCCTGAGTTCGTTTGAACTGTGGCTCCAGACTGCCTGGGGCCGCCCCCTCTAGACGAAGGGAGGGGTGCCTCGGGACCTCTGGTGGGGATTTTAGAACCCCTGCCTGCTCTGGGTAGAGAGTGGAGTTCCAAAGGCAACCTCAGACCGGGTCGGTTTGGAGGGGGGCACTTAAGGAGGATTGACACCCCATTTGGGGTCAGGAAAGTGTTGATGTCTGGGGCTTATTTGGAGCTGGCAGGGGAGAGGCAGGGAGGTGTGGGAGGTGGCTGAGAGATGAGGATGTTAGTGTATCCTGGTCAGGGCTGGGGTGAGGGAGAGGGTTGAGGCAACCAAGGGGTCCAGACTCCAGCCAGGAGCGGGGTCGGTGGGAGTGGGGTCTTACCTCCTGGGTCTGACTGTAAGGAAGATTTAATTCTGCTGAGATGAGGGAGAGGGTTGAGGCAACCAAGGGGTCCAGACTCCAGCCAGGAGCGGGGTCGGTGGGAATGGGGTCTTACCTCCTGGGTCTGACTGTAAGGAAGATTTAATTCTGCTGAGACCCTCTCTCCCCCTAAAATGGAGCTGACACACAGAAATTGACACACAAACAACATAAAACAGTCACAGACACTGAGACAGACTACTCACCTACTGAGATGTAGACATGCCCACAAACATCCCCCACACTGAGACAGACACATAGACACAAAGACACTGACACATCTGAGGAAGACAGATTCCTCCCCCAAATCGGCACATAGTCGACATTCATACACCCAAACATCAAAACTCATGTACACAGTGCATGTATGCAGACAGGCGTTTACAAGGACATGGCATACACACACGCAGAAGCCCTTCTACAGATACCAACCCTCGAGCAAACAAAGAAACTTAAACAGACACCTATGGAGATGTACAGACTACAAAATGGAGGAGGTGGTCTCTTTTGGTTGCAGGGGGGATCTGGGAAAAGGGAAGTCAGCTTGAATAGAATAGCCTCAGGCCTTGTCCTGCTCTCAGTCCCCTTGGTGGGGTTGTGGGTGTGTGTCTGGGGGTGAGGTGTATGCTGGATCCCTCCTCCCCTTGCCAGGACCCTCCCCTACTCTGATGGCAAAGCCTGGCTGAGTTGTTGGGGGCAGGCCTTGATTCCTCTTTCCCCATAGGGCACCCCTGCTTCCCCCCAGCACACACTTAAGCCATGGGAAGGGCACACATCCATGGTGTGAGCCCAGAGTGGGAGGTGGTGCTGGAGGAAAGGAGGAGGCCCGGCCCTGGGGTTGGCAGGCCAGGCCAGTCACTTGGCAGAAAGTTGGTAAGATGACTTAAGTTCTGACTTTGTTCAGCTAGGCTGCTAGACAGGGCAGAAGGGGGAGGGCTGTGGGGGTGGGAGAGGGGGCAGCTGGGTCAGTCTTGGTATGTGTTGGGGGCAAGCTTATGTCTGCCCCTTTCCTGTAGCCCTCACATGTCAGCAACATGGATACGAATGAGCTTTAAGGAACAAAAGCTGCAGTTAGCAAACAGGAGAGACATGTGGATTGAATCGGGGACAGAAAGAAGTATGTGTTGTGTGCCTTTCTCCCTTTGAAAAGGGGGATGGGTTTAGGGAATGATGAGCTCCCACCTCCCTGCCTCCAACAGTGGTGAAAGCAAGACCTGACAAAGTGTGCAAAAGTACTTGGGCTGGGGGGAGAGGACACCCAAGGAAAGAAAGGGAGAGAATAGACAGGAAGGGAGAGGAAATCACTAGTGAGTGTTCAGGGCAAGCTCAGCAAAGGATCGATCAGGAAGAGGTGGGGAGGGGAGGAGCGGAGCCTGGGGAGACTGGGACTGGCATGGAGGTGGGGGGCATGTTAAGGCCCCCTCTTCTTGGCCTTCATCCTTAGAAGGAAGGAGTTCTAGGTCAGTGACTGGGCATTGAAAGGGGAAACGTTGGGGTGGAGGGGGTGGGGGCAGAGTTGGTTACCAGGGGGTTGAGGAATGGTGAAGGGGAGTAGGTGGCAGGAGAAGGCGACAGAATTGAGGGGAACCGAGAGGGGAGGGGAAGTGGAGATTCAGCCTAGGCCGAGAAATAAAAATCACATTTTAAAGAATTTCAATGGGCTTCATCAATCTTCATTTTTCACTAAATAATTTTCTGTATCTTATCTAAATGAAAACCATTATCCTTCCCCCCATTTCCATCATGCGCCGGCTCCTCAGACTGATTGCACCGAAAATTGAAATATTTATTCATTTTCTGGGAGATTTTCTCGCTCCCTAGTCTCGGGGAGGAGAAATTGAAAAAGAAAGATTATAGCTAATCAGAGCAATGTGGGATGACAGGCCGGCTTGGGGCGGGAGCTGCCTACAGGGGAGGGCTGGATGTGGGGGTAGGAGGAAAATCTGTCCCTCCAGCCCCCCAGAGCTCCCCCTGGCATTCCTGCCACTGCTTTTGAGGGGAGTAAAAGGTAAAGGGAAGAGGCCCAAGGGCCCCCTAAATCCCCAGTACCAACTCCCGGCTACGTCCTGGAGGAGAACAGGGAGTCTGAAAGACTAGTTCTGCTCTCCCTCCCTGTGGTACACACAAGCACACATACACTCCAGATGTCCCACTTCTGCCCAGAGCAGGGCGTTGAGGTTGGGGAAGAGCTGAGAGAGACATGGGAGAAATCAGGATACTGGGTTCTGCTGCTCGACCTGGATTGACTCCACTTTCTGCTTTCTACTCACTTAGACCCAAAGGGAGGGTGTGAACCAAGTGCTCAGTGCCACATCCCAGGAGTTCAGAAAACCTGCACAAAGAGAAGGAGGAAGCAGCTAGGTCTTGTCACCTTCTACTCCTTACCAGAGCTGAACGGATGGTTGTCCTGGCTCTGCTTTGGGCTCTCCTCTGAGGCAGGGGTGAGGAAACTCCCCCTCTGCTCCCTCTCCACTTACCCCTTTGACTTGAGAACCGCTAGCTCTCATGGAACTCCTCTAGGACTTCTTTGTATCCCCTATTTATTTCTATAGTTTCTGGCACAATGCTATACATACAGTAAGTGCCCCTTAAATATCTGATCAATTGATCGATTGGGATGAGAGTGCTACAGTGTTGGAAGGAGGCAGTATTAAATGGTGATTGAGTCATAGACTCACATTCCATGCCCATCTCCAACATGTGGTAGTCGTGTAAGCTTGAACAAGTTATGTACCTTCTCTGTGCCTCAGTTTGTTCATCTGTAAGGTGAGGATAGTAATAATACCTCATAGGGCTGTGATGGCAACTAAATATGTTAATCCATGTAAAGTGCATGGAACAGTGTCTAGCACTGAAAGAGGTGCTCAGTAATGCTTGTTGTTTATGAGCTCATGGCTCGACATATAGGCAGTTGAGCTGTCTGTGCCTCCTTTCCATCTCCTCATTATGATTCTCTTTTGTTTTCTAGCCCCAGCTGCCCAGATTCTTGGTCCTGGGCTTCAGTAAGCCTCTTCTTTGTAAATCTCATGGAGACATGTGAGTTGTGGCAGACCCAGAAGGGGAAACTGACTAGTCTTTCCCTGGCTGGAGATCTCAGGAAAAGTCTGGGGAAAGGACTTGAGGAGAGAGCAAAGTGGGAGAGGTTGGCATTCAGGTGACTTGAATCAGAGCTCTTGTGTGAAATGAGGAGGGACACTAGCCCCGAGGTGGCAGCATTTCAGAGTATGGAGATAATATGGATCATTTATTGAGCCCTTGTGCCAACTATTTTATATGCATTATCTAATTTAATCTATACAGTGAATCAGAGCTCTTGTGTGAAATGAGGAGGGACACTAGCCCCGAGGTGGCAGCATTTCAGAGTCTGGAGATAATATGGATCATTTATTGAGCCCTTGTGCCAACTATTTTATATGCATTATCTAATTTAATCTATACAGTGACCCCCTGAGACCAGCTCTGTAATGATCCCCATTTCATGGATGAGAAAGTGAGGTACAGACACCTTCAGTGTCTTGCTGGTTGTTGTAGGAACCAGCTAACCCCAAAGCCTGCACCCTTCCCCTTTGCGAGAGATTCCACATGTCAGCAGGGACCGATGCTAGGCTGGGACAGGATTTTTCCTGGTACGTCGCAGAATGAGTACTAGGAGGAAAAGGGAGTGAGTGTTTCATAAAGGTAAACTCATTCAAATGTTTAAAACAATCCTTTATTCTGACATTCTGTCTTACATATTTTGGTGTTAAATCGTTTTTCTTTGATGATATGACAGTGCTAGTAAATGATTTTTTTTTAAAGGTATTTACTTGGCAAATAAAAAGGTTTACAATCTTGTGTTTGTTTCTAATATTACACACAGTCTCATAGATCCGTGAACTACAAATATTCCTCTGTACCATGCAAGGCTGACTTCTGGAGAGGACCAGAGCCATATAGAGGCATGGGGTGAAACACAGAGTGGGGGCCTGGGGAGAATCTGAGTACAGGATCTCCCAAGTGTCAACTTCCACATCAGCCCATCCCTGGCAGAATGGAGGCTGGGGTCCTGGATGGCTTTTTCCCACCTGCACGGGGATGCCCTCAGCCCTCCTTCTTAGCCTGTGCCCTGGGGAGCCTCGCCTAGGGTGGTGAAAAGTGATTGTAGGAGGTCAGCTCTATACCAAAGCATTAAAATTACGTTTTATTGAATTCCTCGTATGTGCTTTTCAAGTTAGTGTTACTCCCATTTTATAGATAAGGAAACCAAAGTTGAAAGTTTAACTCGTTCAAGGTTAGATCCCGGATTCAAACCCTCTTTTGTCTCATGGCAAAGCCCACACAGGCTCCTTAACTGGCACAGCAGAGCCACATCCTGCGTCCCTTGGAGTTGAGGCAGCTGTGCAGGGGCAAGAGGAGGCCCGGCCTTCTTCCTCTCTTGGTTCCTTGCCCAGCTCTCTTCCCCAGTTCTCAGCCTAGGAATGCCAAGTCCACATCCATCTCCCTGCCTTGCTATGACGATCACCTATGAGGCAAAACTTAGATGTAGGATACATGTTTTAGTCAATGGGGGTGGGAACTGTACATACTGCCCCGTAGAAGAAGGATGTTCATAATGCTTCAATCCCTTTCCTCCCACCTTTAGAGACTTTTAACTTTGGAACTATACAGTGCTTTCCAATTTTAGCAACTTTTTCACATGTACCATCTCATCCTATTACGTAGGTAGGGTAGTTATTATTTCTTCATTTAATAGATAAGAAAACAGAGACCTAGAGAAGTTAAATGACTTGCTAAGGGGTGGAAGTTGGGCTGCAGGGACAGGATAGGAGACAAGTTTCTTAATCTCCCCAATTTCTGGGAGCTGTTACCATGTGAATAGGGAAATTCCTCTTCATGTATTCAGAAATGAGAAAGTTATGCCCCTTCATGACCTACCAGTTCCTGTTTGGTTTCTTCCCAGGGCCTCTGGGCCAGTTTACTCGGTAATCTCCTGGAGGGGGCTTTGTAGGGTTTGAGGGTGGGTAGGCAGAGGTGGAGGAGAAAGAGGCTGCTATGGCAGTGATCTTGAAATGTAAAGCCCAGGAGAGGCAGTCTCAGGGGTCAGGAAAAAGAATGGGCTCTCTCCTAGTGGAGGACACTCACTTTTGTGAAGGGCCCACTTTGTGCTTTGTGTATATTAGTAACTAATTTAACGCCTACAGTAATCTGTTAAAGGTAGGTGTTATTATCCCTATCTTACAGACAGACAAACAGGGACGAAAGAAGTTAGATTGTCCAAGATGATAGAGCTAATGATTGACAGAGCCAGGACTGGAACCCAAGCAGGGAAGTTGGGTGGAGAGTGGGGATCATTCCCAGAAGGAAACTCCTGAAGACCGCACTTCACCTCTTCTATGTTATTTTTTTTAATTTTTATATTTTTTTAAAAGATGACCAGTAAGGAGATCTTGACCCTTGACTTGGTGTTGTCAGCACCAGGCTCTCCCAAGTGAGCCAACGGGACATCCCTATATAGGGATCCAAACCCATGGCCTTGGTATTATCAGCACCACACTCTCCCAGGGCAGCCACGGGCCAGCCCTACCTCTTCTACGTTATTGTGGATGCAGTCTCTCTGTATGCATATGCATAAATTCACACATACCCCACTTGTCCCCCCCCTACACATCTGGACAGATACCTCTATCTTTACCCCAGTCCTTCCACTCACCAGAGCACTGGTGAACAACAGTGCTACATTTCTGTGTGTCATTTTCCTTCTAGCTATAGCATCCCTCTTGAGTCTGAAGGCACTACTTTTTGCCTTGTCTTGCATGCTCTCCATCCTGTCTGGTAGATGCACATGCTGTGAGGCTGAGAAAGTCAGAACGCTTGGGTTCCCCATTCTGCGACTCTGGTCCCTCTCCATCCCACAGCCCCAGTTCTTATACCTTCCCACTCTTGATTCTCAGGCATTGTGAACCTGATTAAGTTCTTGGAGCACCCAGGATAAAAGCTGCTCTAATTCCCAGACATCACTGAAGATACATTTTTCTTTCTTCTCTCCATCCCACTCTCTCTCCCTCCATTAACCCTCTCCAAGCCCCCAGTTTCTCCCTCCCTCCACATTTAAATTCTCCAGCAACTTTTATTAACCCCTGTCATCTCCAGGGCCTGCAGTCCTTATTCTTCTCTGCCCTCCTCAAGCCCATTTAACAAAATTGGGGTAGTATTGAAATAAATGGGCCTTGCAGCCAGCCAACCTCCTCAAGGTTAAGGGTCTTAAATCCAGGGGTGGAAATCTCTAGCACTCTCTAGCAAATTCCATCAGTTTCCCAGGAGACAGTGCTGCTGCTTCATTCCTCTGGGGGCCTGGCTCTGCAAGCTGGTGGGTGAATCTCCCAAAAAGCTGCAGGGCCTGGGTTTTGAGGCAGGGAGGGGACAGCAGGGACCTGAGTTTCTGGAGGTGACACTTGGTGCCCAGTAGAGCTATCCCAGGAGGCTGCCCCACTCCAGGCCATCATAGCTACTTCCGGACAGAGCGACTTGACGCTTTTTCTCTCTGACCCTCATTTCCTTCTGAGGCAATATGAAAAGTGTATCCTCACTGGAAGGTGTGTGGGAAGACGAAGGACTGTTCCTTTGTTCAGCAGAAATGTATTGTGTGCTTATGATGTGCGAGGCACTGTGCCAGGCATCAGTATTGAAAAGTGAATAAAATACTATCCCTGCCCTTAAGGATTTCACTTTGTTGTGATTTAGGTGCAAATTACTTAACCTCAGGAGGCCTCAATTTCCTCTTCCACAAAATAGAATGTTTTTGGTGGGGTATTTTTGGTGACTAATTCAAACCCTTGACCTTGGTGTTGTAACTAACCATATTCTAACCAACTGAACTAACCAGAGAGCCCCCTCTTTTAAAAAAATAAATAAATAAACAAACGTACATAACTATATGCAAAACATACTGGTAGACATTATGTGGAATTTAAAAAGTGACAGCTTGAGGTCCCGCTGGTCCAAAAAGCTATGATACACGTGCACAAAGACTGCTGGTCATGCAAGGCAGAGGGTGGTTGGTGCCAAGATAGCAGTGTGCAGTCAGAGCTGGAGAGCTCAGGAGAGGGGAGTTTGCTGTGGGCTGAAGTGACCAGGAAAGGCTCCATGGAGGAAGCTGGGGCTGAGGATGGGCAGGATGTGGATGTGGCCGGAAGCAGGAGAGCATTACAGACAGGCCAGACTTCCTGAGTCAAGGTGTAGCTGTTGGAGCGGGCAGGGTACACTGAGGCTGGTTGGAACTGAGGACTTACGTAGGGGAGAAAAATGTGGTGATCCAGAACAGCAGACTGGGTCCAGACCTGAGAAGGCCTTGAAAAGCCAGGCCAGAGACTGTCCCGAAGGAAATGGGGGAGCCAGGGATTTCTGTTTTTTTAAGCAGACAAAGGGTATGTTAAAAACAGGTATGATCCCTATCTCATTCCTCACCAAACCCTCCCCTCCTCTTCAACTTCTCATCTGCTGGAGCTGCTATGGAAATTTGCAACCGCTTCAATTTAAAAAAAAAAAAAAGGGAAGATGAAATAGACAGATAATCATGGTTTGGCCAGGCAGAAGTGAACAGAAAACCTTAGAGAAATACCAGTTCCGCTTTGGGAAGTCTCAGATCTGTGACCTGTGTTGCGGAGACTTTGGGGAGGATGAGAAAATCTTTTTCTCTGAGAATCCTCTGGTATAAGATAAAGATGCCTGGAGGCAGAGTTCAGTGGAGATAACCAAGAAGAGAAGCCTGCAGCCTCTGAGATACCCGAATCTCAGTCTAGGCTCTGTCATCTGCCTCCTCTAAGTCTGTGCTGTGTCTACACATTCCCCCAGTCAAGGGGAACCGTCTGGTTCCGTTGGAGGGTGAATCTGGATTTAGTCCCTTCATGGTCAATCCTGGGCCATTTCCACTGGTCAGTGGACTTCAGATAGATGTGCATTTAGGGGCTGAGCCTAGAGATGCTTAAAACCTCTGCAAGCAAGTGAGCTCTGGTATTTCAAATGGAAATCTTGAAGAGGGTCCCACCAGGGGGGTGAGAGCCTGTGTTCAACTAAGTAAGCTTTTTGGTTTTGCTGTGCTGGGTGTAGGCCTGGGGATAAAAAGGTAGGTGAGATGGAGTCCCTGTCCTTGAGGTACTTTCGGTATGGTGTGGGATATGGATGTATAAACACATATTGCCAGTCCCGTAAGATAAAGGTTGTGAGAGAGGTATGTGAAAAATGCTGAACCTAACTGTCTTAGTGAGGGGGGTGGAAGAGGCAGCCTGGGTGGGGGAGGGGACATCCACAGATGTGGGGCTCAGGGGCTGCTGCTGCTGAGCCTCTGGAATGCAGCACCGTTCAAGACATCCAGGCTCTGGACAATCCCTGATTGTACCCCTGGTTTTGGATGGAAGGAGCTGAGGAATCTGAAGGAGTGAGCCATGGTCTCTCCCAAGGATTATGATTTCCAGGAACAAAGGGAGTTTATGCAAAGCGCAGTTTCTCCAAATCTCCCAACCTCTTGTATCCAGTTCCCTTCCCTCCACCCCCCACTCCCACCCAGTAGAGCTGATTTCTAAATTAACTTTGTCCTTGTAATCAGCTTAGCAGAGTTTTTATTATTAGTAGTATTTTCCCCTCCTTCCTGAATTCTCCCAGGAACAGCCTGAGGCCCTGCCCGCTCCATTACCCAGCATTGTCAAGCCAGGAGGTGCTTTTAACTGTTTTTTCCCATTCCATTCGCCTAACTGGTATGTTATTAAAAGGAAAAGAGCAGAGATGGGCAGGCGGGGGCAAAGAAAAAGAGAAGACAGGAGAGGGAGAAGGCATTTTCAAAGGAGCAGAAACCCAGGGTGAGGTAGGCTGGCAGGTTGAAGCCTCTGAGAGAAGTTGAAGTTTTCTTTATCTTGATTTCCTAGTCATCCAGAAGGACTTCCTGTCCGTACAGTAGGACTCCTGGGTTTTAGTCTCAAACCCGGAGCAAGCGGCTTGCTGCTGTATATCTCAGCCCCACTTCCCCTCCCTGCTATTCCTGGAAGTCTACCAGCTTGACCTCACTGTGGGATGGTGCGGGTCTCCCAGAGGCCACACACTTTCCTCTTTGCCCATCTCTCACACACACACTCGGGGCTGGCTGTGCTGCCAGTTCTACTCCCTCTTGCATGCATCCCCGGGTCAGCTCCTTTGTGGATGATGTTGGACCCTAGCTGCCTGTCACCCAGCACACATCTGGGAAGTCTCCTTTCACCAGGAAGTGGGTGAAGTGAGAATGCAAACCCATTTTCGTGTTAGTTTGAGCCAAATATAATTAGAAAGGAAAATCTGACTTGGCAAAAAAAAAAAAAAAAATCGAATGCATTGCAAAGTTGAGTGGAAATGACTTCTGGATTATCTGCACCACTGCTGCTCTCCATTTATGTGGAAAATTGAGAGGGGAGCCTGTAAAGTCTGTATCTAAGGGATTTAGTTTGTGTACATTGCCTTCGGTTTCATACCAGGGTCATGTCATAAGACTGGCCTCTTTCAGCACAACCTAGTCCCCGGAATTGGGTGACCCCAAGAGTGCTCTGGGACCTCCTTAGCAGGGGGCCTGTGTGAAAGTCAGCTTCTTTCCTGCTTGTGTGATCATGACCAAGTCACTTTTTTGGAGCCTCAGTTTTCTCATCTATGAAATGTAGATGATTATACCTACCTCATAGTGTTGTTGTGAGGACTGAATGAAAGACTCTATACTAAGGAACAGTACCTGGAACACAATAGGTACTCAATAAATCATAGTTATTAATATTGCACAATGCTTGCTTTTTACAGTTCAAGGCAGATCTGAGGAATGCAGACAATAGAATGAGAAATGAACAAATAATACAGATAAGTCTCTGTTAACTATGCCCAGGGAGGTGATAAGTGATGTGAGTAATCCCTGCACTCTGTTCTCTGGGATTCAGTGCAGTGGTAGCTCTGGGCAGGCAGCACAGCATAATGGAAAGCACCCTGGTTTAGAATGAGGTCTGTGTCCTGGATCTGCAGATTGAGTGGCCTTTTACCCTTTGCGAGCCTCAGTTTCCTCATCTGTAAAATGGAGTGATACCTCTATTTAAAATCCTGGAAAAGCACTCTCAGGATGTTGCACAGTAAACTTGACCATCATTTTAACCCCTCTCTCTCCAGGTTAGAATAATGATTCTCAACTTTAATGTACTTAAAAAATATCTGGGAGTCTTGTTAAAATGCAGAGTCTGATTCAGAAGCTCTGGGGTCAGGTGGAGGTTCTGCATTTGCATCAAGCTCCTAGGTGATGCTGATGCTGCTTCTCCTAGGACACTTTGAGGTGTTAGAGGATGCTTTCCTCTAGGGAAACAGATCTTCAACGTTCTAATGCTAATAAGACTGAACAGAATTCATTTAACTGAATTCGCTTTTCAGCCAGCTTAGTTGCATAACACAGCCCTGATGGATCATTGATTCAGGAGCATTGATATGTTTGTTTCAGGGAAGTGGGTTGTGGGACAAAAGAGGATGCAGAGCTTGCCAGCATGCCCATCTTCAGCCTCAGGACTGACCTGTCCAGCCTCCTCTAGGCCACCTCCCAAGCTCCCAGCTCCCGTTCTGCCAAGTCTTCACCCGTGCTGCCAGCTGCCAGCTGCAGCCTTGAAAAGCAACCAGCCCATGTGGTGGTGGAAACTCTTACATGCCTGAGCCAGTCATTTCCACTTGATTTTTTTCTTAATTTTTATGAAAAAGTTCTCATAATTCATCTCTCAATGGGAGATTTGAGAGAAAACATTTTGACAGAGCTTCTAGCCAGGGTCTTGACCCTGTTGGCTTTGGCTTGAAAATTGGGTCATGAGCAAATTGTGTGATTTGGGAAGGAAGGTAGGGCATAGGCTTAACTGGAGGCATGATTTTGGGGAGCAATGGGGAACCATCTGGGCAGGTCAGCTTCTCACACTCCCACAGACCTAACAATTGTGCCAACACGATAAGCTAACTCTCTCCCTCCCTCCATCTGTGTGCAGAGCCCCAGGCTGTAGAGGAAGATCCACAGGACAGAGAAGAGAGACCGCCTGCCTTTAGGGTTCCTTTGGTTCTGGAGGGAAGCTTGGTCCTTACATGGAGGGAATCCTGTCCACTGGGGGAAACAGGAACTCCCAATACTTCTCCTTCTTTGTCTCCTCTCTCCCAGAAAACTAACACACATTCAGCCATCTGCAAGTGTAAATGGGAGCATATGCAAACTACGGGAGGGGGGAGATCAATCAGACTGGGCTTCTTGAGGTCAGAAATGAAAGTGGAATGATGCTTCTTTAAGAACCCCTACATCTCTGGACTCTCAAGATATCTCTCTTCGGCCATCTGCAAGTGTAAATGGGAGCATATGCAAACTACGGGAGGGGGGAGATCAATCAGACTAGGCTTCTTGAGGTCAGAAATGAAAGTGGAATGATGCTTCTTTAAGAACCCCTACATCTCTGGACTCTCAAGATATCTCTCTTCGCACTAACTTGGATCAACCTAGAAACATAAGTGTTTGTCTTTTACTGAAGAGAAAGGAATTTCATTGGCTCTCTCTGCTCACTCACTTTTGTATCTAATACTCCCAGCAAGCAGGAAGTTCTTCTTTGTGTCTAACCCGAACCTTTCCTGTTCCTGCATGGAAACTGTCTAATTAGGGGCTGTAACAGAATATGTTTCCAGTATTCCCCAATACGTTCATTTTCTTGCACTTCAAAGCCCCTTGTAATAGAGAAGCAAGCCTAGAGAAGTCATAGGTGAGACGGTGTCCTAGGCCCCACATGAACCTAAGAAGTTTGTCTCATTAGAGGTCAGATTTGCTTTTCAGCAAACGACCAAGGCTGTCCTCCCACAGTGTCCCTGGCCAGGACGAGAAGGATGGTGTTCCCAGGAACCTGGCTGAGTCACCATGCCCTTACCTGTCCAGTTTTCCCTTCTCAGCAACTCAGAGCAGCTGGGGGCTGGAGGGATCTGGTGTCCTTCCTGACATCTCTAGCCGATGGCCTGAGGGCTGACCCCTCCCTCCTCCATGGGGGGCCAGGCTGAGAGAGGAACTGGCATCTGCTGCTGAAGCCAGGTATGGAGGAAAGTGGGCATGGAGGGGCCATGGCAGAGGTGGGCCTACCCCACAGTCAGGACCTGTTTTAGCTTCGGAGCAGAATATTTTCCTCTCGGAATCACTCAGGGATGTCCTCAGCCCAGCCTTGCCTGTGATGTGACAAGTGATGTCAGTGTGGGCAAAGAAAGGAACGTATGGGGTGTCTGTGATGAGGTACCTGCCTTTGGGGGGGTCTGCTAATTTACTGAAGGAGTGTGGATATTTCACTGGGATACTCGACTCTATTAGGTAAGTGCATACTCTTAGCTCTAAACTTGAACTTGAGGGAGGCAACTTGGTTTCTGCTATCAGATAGCTGATTATAATAGGGGAAATAGGTTCCCCATCTTTCATAGTGTATAAACACATACAAAGGTCATCTAAATAAGGGAAGATTTTCGAACCCTCTTGTGCATCTTGACAGAAGAGGATAGAAAGAGATACTGGAGCTGGTCGATCAGTTAAGGAAGGTTCCCTGGAAGGGGTGGAGGGAAGAGGCAGGAGGGAACAATGGGAAGGAGTGACAGGGTGGGACCCAGTGAAAAAGGTAGAGGAGACCAGCCTGTAGGAGGGTTTGGTAAGGAAGAGGGGGGCCCAAGGAGGCCTGTGGGCTAGGGCTGTGTGGGCTGGAGGCTCTGTGAGCCAAGAGCCGTGGTGTCGCCTTGTCAACTGTGGCTCCTGCAGCATTACAGCAGCCGTGTGACGTGCTCCCCACATGCATAGGCAGCCGTGCACCTTGGGAGGGAGAAGACTGGTGTCAAAGTGTTTTCTGCTCCCTTGAGGACAGGTTGGAATGTAAGTCCTCTGGAGAGAAAGAGCTGGTGTGTCGGGGAAAGAGGAGCATGGGTGGCCTGTCCTGGAGGAGACAGTGGCGGTGTTACCAGCTGGCTCCAACATGGAGCCTGCCTGTGCGGCAGCCTGCATTGTGCGGGGGTAGTGTACCCTTCTTCAAGGGTAGGAGGATAGGACAGCCATGGCCTGCGGTCCTGGAAGCTGACCGTGGCCTGGCATGGGACAATTTGCATAGCCTGCTCAGCGGCTGTCGTCCACCAGCAGCCGCATGCCCCAGTGCTCTGGCTTTTCCCTGCCCCCCCAGTCGTATGCTCCCCCAGTTCTCTTCCTCCTGCTGTCCTTCCCTGTCTGTGGGTCTGTCACTCGGCAGGAGTGAAATGCACCCTACTCCTGAAGCATTTGGTGCCTGATAATTTGTGGATTATAGCTAACTCTCGATAAAGATTCCCCTAATTGCTTGGCTCACCTCAGGTTCTATCATCAAAGCAAAGCCGTGAGGCCCCCCTCTCGCCCTCCTTTTCTTTTTATTATCTCTTAATTAATCACTCTGGCTTTCACACTTAGCAGATAATTACAGTCTCCTGGGCACGCAGCTCATTTTCATAACCTCCTGCTCCAAGCCGGCAGCAAGGGGGGTGGGGGTGGGGAGGAAGAGGGAGAGAAGGGGAGAGAGGGAAGACACGTGCTGGGGGCGATGGGGGGAGCGGGCGGTGAGCGGGCGAGACTGCGGGGGAGAAGAAAGGCACAGTAGGGCTGCAGCAGCAGGGGACATCTGGAGTGGGGAGCAAAGCATGGGAACTTGGACCCCTAGTTTGACCGGCAGGCCCCAGGGGTCTGCCAGTGGATGTGCCCACCGGGGAGGGCCCTACCTGGTCCACCTGCACTGGCCGCTGACCAGTCTTTATCCCCTGAGCTGTGCATCTCTGGCTTCCTTGGCCTGCCCGGGGGTGGGGGGTGGCATGGTGGGAACTGTGTATAGGTTGGTGGCCACAAAGCTTAGTGAGGAGCCGGAGCTGGCCCCAGTGAAGTTTATTTAACCATGTGCTGGGAAGTGGGGCAAATCGAAGTAGAAATGGCTGTGACAGAGAAAAGAAGGGCAGGACCACCATCAAATTAGGACCCAGACCATGGCTTGGGAACTTTTCTGTTTTGGGGGGAGCAGAGCACATACCCTGGGGCTTGAACCCATGGAAATGACCAGGAAATGATCACTTAGTAATATGACCGGATGAAGAGGGGAAGACCCAATATTTATTCAGCCCTGACCCTGCGTGGGGCTTCCTTGAGGTGTTACAGTATGTTCACTGTCCCCATTCTATAGATGAGGAAAACTGTGGCTCAGGGAGAGTAACCTGCCCATGCTACACCAAATTAAATCAGGTCTGCCTGGTTGGTTGTAAAGGTTGTGTTCGTACCACTGAACGGCCTTGTCTGCACAGGGTCAGAGCATGGGACAATATGTAAGGGAAAAAGGGAAGGGGGGCTGCCATTCCTCCTGGGACCCCTGCTCTGGATGTCAGCTTTGCCATCACCACTGGATTTGGGGCTTTCCATGGGCTTCCAACCCAGAGACAAGCAGAAAGGACACATGTCCAGATGACAGATTTGAGAGGCTCAAGAGACAGAAAAGTTTACCCCGTGCTAGACACAGAGCTGGACTGGGACCCAAATCTCTAGTGTGTGCTCATGGTGTCTATCCGTCATTCCTGTTCCTCAGCATGTCTTTGTGGCCTGGGCTTCTGCTGGTCCCAAAAGAGGGGATGGGCAACAGAGGTGAATCATTTTTTTGTTGTGCATATTGAATTTTCTTTCATGATCCTAGTCCCATGTGCTTGGTCTTTAGAATGAGGTAAATTGGATCCTACTACTTTCTTTGGGGGAGGGGGGCAGCCTCAATAGCTTATGTTAGATTTACAATGGCATAACCTTCCCGGGGGGTGGGCATGGAGGTGGCACTCCCATCTATGAACCATGTATGTTGGGGCCATGTAATGGGATGTGGGGAGATGTGTGGGAAGGGGTTGAGAAAGAGGCCTAAAGCTTCCGTGTAATTGTGTTCTAAGGGTCATGAGTGTTTTGGGATGAGAGTGACTAGTTTTCAAGGGAGGGCAAGGTTTGAAGGAGAACTGGGAATTCTCAATGAAAGTAAGGTGAACAAATTGTAAATGGGAAATGGAGAAAATTAACTTGGCCTATGGCTGAGAAGGTCCAAAAGTTAGTTTAGAGCTTTCTTGTGGTATAAGGGTGGCTGCCGCCAAGGCCCATAAACAGGGGCTCATTCTCAAGCTGTGGTGTCTAGTTGTTTAGAGAGATATGTAACCAGGGAGAAAATATCTCCTGCCTCTTGTCCCAAAATCCTGACTGCCAATCCTTGGGTTTTGGTGATGTATATAATAAAAGGATGAGATAGATTTGGGAGGGATAGAGCTGGGGCTGCGGGAAGAGCAGCTTTTAATCACTGGAAGGGAGAATGAATGGGTTTTGTGGGATCTAAAAGATTGTCAGGATTCCTTTTGGCTGCCCATAAAGTGGTTTTGCTAGCACACCGAAGTTAGGAATCCATAGACAAAGATACCCTGGAAGCCCAAAGAAAGAAAGGATTTTACCCTTTGTGGTAGTAGGGAGTTCAGAAATTAGACTCTTGAACTAAAGGAGAAGAAATCTGGGCCTTGCTGGGGGACACTTGGTATCCCCTGTAGGCCAGGAAATTAAGGAGAGCAACAGTGTGGGCCTGTGAATCCTCATAGGAGGGGCTACAAAGGATGAGGTCATCCACATACTGTATTAAAGTGCTAGAGGTTGGAGGAAGTTCAGATAAGTCTTGAACTAAGGCCTGGCTGAAGAAGTGGGGTCTGCCCCCAAATCCCTGAGGTAGTACCATCTAGGTGAGTTGTTGGGAACAGCATATGTCAGGATCAGTCCTGTGCTAAACAGTATGAGCCATTAGGCTTTATAACTGAAAGGATGGGTGTATTAAAAGGCAAGTGGGTAGGCCATAGAGATGAGAAGAAAGGAGTTTGTGTATGATGGGTATTAAGGCTATTAGGTGTTTGTTAGCAATGGGGTACTGTGGGACATTAGGGGACAATGAGGGGTTCTTCAACTTAACAAGGATAGGGGAATGATGCATAGCAATGCAGGGAGAAGAAGTGTCTCCTACTGGCCACCGCGCTCCCAAGCGGCGCACTGTAGCAGTGCGCCACCGGGCCAGCCCAGATCCTACTACTTTCTTTGCCATTAACTAGTGGCGAGACCTTGGAGTATAACCTCTAAGTCTCAGTTTTCCGTTTCTTCACTGGTAGACAAATGGGAATTTTGAAAAGATTGCTGACAGTGTATGTAAAACAGAGTCCGAGGTGCTTAACAAATTGTAGCTGTTACTACTGCTCCTAGCCTGTGCCTAGTAGAAAGCACATAAAACAAGTCAGTTTCGTAAAAAGCTGGTGAGGGAGGAAGGGCCCTTTTGTTCTACTGCCTGGGTAAGGGAGGGAGTGCACAAGTTTCTACCCTGTGCTGCTTCTGGGGTGTGCTCTTGAGCAAAGCCGTGATAGCGTAGGCCACTCAGTCCCAGTGCAATTTTTCTTTCCACAAGTAAGTTGCCTGTTGGGACCAGGGCTGCCTCCTGCTCAGAGCTTATTGGCAACCAGCTCCAAGCAGGGCTGGTCTTCCCTTTGCTGACGGCCCGGTCTCAGATTGCCCACTTCCAGCATGTGTGCCAAAGGGTTAACTGTGTCACGTGGTTTGCAACTTCTGACTCAGCTTCTGGCTTCCTGGGCATTCCGACAGGAACATCTATATTCAAGAGGCAGTATGGAAACAGCACTGGGTTGCTGGTCCAGATGTGGAGTTTGGCTGCATGCGTGCCTTTAATGGAGTGGCCTTACTCAGCGACCTGGGCTTGTTTCCTTATCATAAGATGAGAAGGTTAATCAAGATTCTTTCTGGCTGCACAGTTTTCCAACTCTTTGCTATCCTGTGGGAGTTCATGGAAAGGACTAGTTTTTTTTCCAAATGAGGCCCTGGATTTCTCTGATTTGGTTTGTGAGCCAAGGCTGGAGGTACTAATGTCAGAAGGCCAGAGACTTTGCTATCCTGTGGGAGTTCATGGAAAGGACTAGTTTTTTTTCCAAATGAGGCCCTGGATATCTCTGATTTGGTTTGTGAGCCAAGGCTGGAGGTACTAATGTCAGAAGGCCAGAGTGGGTTACCCCAGGAGAAACAGCATTTGCTCAGGGGCCAGGGTTCAGGCACATGTTTTGTATGTTCTCAGATCTGGTCTGGACTGGGGGTGAGGAGAGCAGGAGTCCCCCAGTGTTTGCACGTGCGCACGCGCACACACACACTGTCCTGAGGATGTCCCAGCCTGCTGTCAGAAGGTCGGGGACCCAGGACAAAGGGTGTGGGTGCTTGTGTGTGCGTGTTGATAAGAGTTTCTCCCTGAAGAAACATGCTCTGGCTTCACCCTGAACTTTAGCTTTGGTCTCTGAAAAGGTTTTGCAGAGTCTTGTGGGAACATAAACATTTGGCAGATTTCTTTCCCTGAAAGCTATTCTCTTTTCTTTTTCTGGGAACTTTCGCCAGCAAGATCAAGGCCCCTCCACCCTCTCCTCCTCCCTCTCCTTTGCTGAGACACCCAACTCCCTCTCTCCTCCTCTCCAAAATGAAAACAAAGTTAACTGGTGTGTACTGGGAATCATCTCAGAGCAAACTGGGCCAGAAGAAAGGAGTGAAGCAAACAGATAGCTCTCCCAAGAGGAGAAATTATAAGAAGGGAGGGGAGAGAGAGAGAAAATAAGCAAATGGCATCAGTGGTGAAAAGTGAATTCCAGACATTTAAAATTCTTTTGGTTTTAATCATCTCAGAGGCCGACCAGAGCTGAGCTGTGGGGGAAGGGAAAAAACGAAAACCAGGGCCATTTACTGGGAGCTTGCAGGAATCTGTCTGTCTGTAAAGACCTGAAGCCTTTGCTATGCAAGCTTCTCACTCTTCTCAGGCCAGGCTCTTGTGACCTCGTGCATCTGACCTCAGAAGGTTTATCTCCTTCGGAGAGCCATTCCTGACTAACCAGGCTCCCTTTTATCTCATTTTACAGGCTCAGTTTACACTTAGTTTTAAAGCACTGACCTTTCAGTTTTCCAACCTGATTTCAGGTTTCCCAAGGTGCTAGATTATGTTAACTAACATCATACCCCAGCCTCTTTCATAAGTCATGTCTGGGTCCTCTCTGTAAAGGCTGGGGCCCTCTGAGAAGCCTCTGGGCCTCTTTCCTTATCTGTAAAATGGGGGCCTTTAGAGAGTCTGAAGAACTGAGCTGAGCTCTCAAGAGACTCCAGAAGGAACTGGGAGCAGGGAGGGCCCCGGTGCCTATTCTGTGTTGTGCTCTGTTGGGCACTTTAAGATTCTCTCAAGGACTGTCCTGTGGGAGGTGATGGAGGCATTTTGCTGAGGTCTGGGGTGTGGGGGGTCTTCTTGCTTCCTTTCTCAGGGGGGGGCCCCTGGACACTGGGGGGGTGGGGTTAGGAGATGGAGCAGGGGATTCTAGCCTCTTCCCTTTCCTGGCCAGCATGGGTTTTAAGGTGAGGGGGTGAATCTGGAAATCCTGTGTATGTGGTGGGGGACAGGTGTGAGGTGGTAAGTGGTGGGGCCCAGAGGGAGGCAGAGCCTGGAAGAGAAGCAGGAGGAGGCCAGGGAAGCCTGATGAGAGGATGCCACCAATAGCCATGTGCAGAAGCCTCCTTCTTTTCCTAGCCGGGTCCCCTCCTCCTGCTCTCAGCATCTCCGTTCTTTCTGAGCTCCCTTCCCCAACCCTTCCCCCTCAATGTTGAGGTCTCTACTTCTTCTCTTTCTCTTTCTCCATCTAGAGACAGCTCTCTTCCTTCTCATGACCACCAGCTGTTTCTCCCACTTCCCCCTCTCCCTCTTCCCTCAAACTTTGATTCTTGAGCCTTCAGACTTTGGTCTGTTTTTTATCGTGCATCTCCTACCTCCCACTCCCCTTCCCCAATAAGATTAAAAAAATTAGAGCTTGAGGGTAGATTAGAATTGATTTCAGAATGGGAGTCGGATGACTTGGATTTTAATCTTGACTCTTCCTCGTGGGCAAGTCACAAGCTCTTTCAGGGCCTCAGTTTATTCAGCTGTAAAACTAGTATCTCACTAGGTGATACCTGAGGCCCTGAAAGTGCATTCACCTTCTGGCTAGGAGCAAGATCTTAGGTTTAAAGCCAGGACTTGCCACCTGCTACTAGTGTGACCTTGCACAAGTCACATCACCCCCCTGTAGAAGAATAGTGGCACCTACTTCAGAGAGTGATAGTAAAGATTGCATTAAATAATCTGTGTAGAATGCTTGGCATGGTGTCTGAGATGCTTTAAGCGTGTAGTATATGTAAGCTCTTATTGTTAAATTGAATCATAACATTTTATGGTGTGGAGTAATGAAAAGAATCCTGGATTAGTAGCCAGGAGAGTTGGGTTTAGATTCCATCTTCCTTCTTGACTTTCTGTGTGATCTTGTGCAAGTCCATTTCCCTAACTTTAACATGGAATTCATAAATCCTGTCCTGTCCCCTCACTGGGAGTTGTGAATACAAGTTAGTGTGAAGTCCTGCTCTGTCTTGGCTTGCATCAAGCCCCCAATGCCTGGCAAAGGCACTCAGGAAATGTGTGTTGAATGAATGATTGAGTATAAAATGCTTATCTGTAAACATAGAAACTAAGGCTCAGAATGGAGAAATAACTAACGCTTTGTTGCAGGGGGTGTCCTGTGCACTGTAGGATGTTTAGCTGCAACCCTGGCCTCTACCCAGTAGACACCAGTAGCACCCCCCTCTTTGGGTGTGACAATAAAACAAATGTCTTTAGACATTTCCAAATGTCCCCTGGGAAGTAAAATTGCCCCAAGTGAGAACTACTGGGCTAACCAGAGGAAAAGTTAGAATTGGAAATCAAGTCTTCTGACTCCCTATCGATAGCTTTTTCTAAAATTCCACATTGTTGTCCATTTCTCCCCTTATCCAAACGTTTTACCTTGACCCATACTCCATAAAGCTGAGGTTTATGTTGTTGAGGAGGAAGTATTTTGTCCTCTAGTGCATTTCATAAATGATTAGGTTTCCACATAAGCTGTCACTTACTTGTCTATCCAAGGTTGGGGCTAGGGAAAGGGCAGGAGGCAAAGAGAGTCACCTGGGTAATCCATTAGGTGGGGTGGAGGGAGGCCCTTACTTCCTCTAGAAACATCTGCAGTTTGTGATGAGGATTGCCGGAACATCTACCACATCTCGGCCCTAAGCAGGTAAAAGCAGTCTTCTTGTAATGCCAGACAACAGGACCAACTGTTTTAGGTCTCAGGTGCCCGCTGCTCCCCTCTTCTCACCTTGGGCATCCCCACCCCAGCAATAGCTGCTGAAACATCTCAGAGGGCCTAGGGCACCTTAAGGTACAGTTTGGAAATCACGAATTTAATCCAACTCCTGAATGTTACGAAGGAAAACCAAGACTCAGAGGGTGAGTGACTCACTGCCCCAGAGCAATGACTAGAACTGGAAGTTCAACCTTAACCCTCTCACCTCCCCACCTTAACCACCCAACACATACCTCCCACCAGTGTGGAAAACTACTGCTTCATCTAGGTCTCTCCACAGACCTCCCTGCCTTCCCCACACCATTCCATATTGCACAGACCAAAAAGTCCTTTTGGGGGGTGGGAATGGTGAGATAAAGAACCTACTGCCCATTAATCGCTAGAGGAATTGTGTCCCTGAGAGAAAGGTGGTGGTCCCCAGACACTACTGGGTGACACTGCTCCTGGGACTGTCAGCAGATCTCCCACCTTCCCCAGATATGCCCTTATTTCTCAACCTCTGCCCCCATTCCCCCAAGGGGCCTATTTTTGCTGTCATGGCAACCAGGGGATTAGGACCAGCTTGGAAGCCCAAAGATATGGGAGAGGGCTTAGAGAGGAGGCAGGTGGAAGGAGGAAATGAGAGAATGAGGTGAGGATAAAGAAACATCTGGGTGGGGGCAGTGGAGGGCAGAGAGGAAGGTAAAGGGAAGGAGGAGAGGAGAGAAACCTCATCCACAGTAAGAGAGAAAAAGAAGGGAGGAGGGGGAGGGGAGAGAGAGACAAACCTCAACTTTTATTTAAAATCAGAGAGCAGTTGTAAGCCTGGAGTCGTTGCCATGGCAACAGCAAAGAAAAGGAGATAGAGAGCTTGTGAAGCCGTGAAAACCCAATAGGGGTAAATGTTTAAAGCCAGGAACAAAAACCAT
Source organism: Galeopterus variegatus (assembly GCF_000696425.1). NCBI lineage: Eukaryota > Metazoa > Chordata > Mammalia > Dermoptera > Cynocephalidae > Galeopterus > Galeopterus variegatus. Next base: position 46,363 of record NW_007734366.1, on the reverse strand, counting down.
TCAGAGATAATTAAGTAACAGGCTGCAGGTTTCATACTCCTGCCCATTGTCTGGGGACTTGGCCTAAGATTCCAGCCTGCTTCCACCTCCGCCTTCTCCCACCCTTCACTCCTTCCCTCACTCTCCAAGAGGATTTCAAAGCAGTAGCTGGGGAGCTCCAACCCTCTCTCCAATCTCCTTTCCTTTTGCAGAGGACTGCCCTTCTCGCTGCAGTCTGAGCTCCTCAGACCAAGGCTGGACAAGTTTTCTCTCCTGCACTATTATGAAAAATATAGTCTTTGTAGGGGGAAAAAAGGGTTTTGGTCAGGTAAGTGGAAGAACTTCTGGGCACAGATAACTAAGTTGTGGACTCCCCTTCCTTGGGTGCACAGGCCAGGCCAACCTCTGAATTGCTGGGATACTCTGGTTCTTCCTCGGAAGGGGAGGGGCATTCTTGTCTGGGAGCTTTATTGGGGCTACTTAACTGTGTTTAGTGCTACCTCTAATTCCTCTTTGAATGTTCCTTAGGATTTTTCCAGCAGGCTTAATCTTCCCAAGCCTCAGATGGCCAAAAGCTAAGCTGGTATTTTTGGGGTTAGGTATACTCTGCAGCATTTTTTTTTTTTTTAGATGTCAAGTACTTTTTAAATGAGCCTTACTTGATCACCTCACTCCTGCCACAGACATCACAACATCTGGCTGGCCCCTCACCCCATTTCTTCAGGAAAATAATCTTTTGAGTTCTGCTCTCTCTACCTTCAGATGCCTCCAAGAAATTACGACTGTCAGAGAGGGCTGTGATGTCCTTTTCTTCCTCTCATCTCGGGATGCAGCTCTGAGCTGGGGGCCAAAATAGCTGATTTGGAAGAGTCCTGTTTTTAAACCTGCAGCCCTCTTTCCCACCCTTATCATCCACCTTCAGTCCATTCTTGTGGATACTCTCAATTTTATCCTTAGACTAAGCCAGACCATTGGAGAGTTGCGAACCGAGACTGAATGGTCTTGGCCCCTTGAAGAATTGCTTTTACTGAACTGAGCACTTGGCACCATGCCACCAGCCTGCACTGAGGAATGTTCTAAAGAACAGTCCTATGAAAATCCTTATCGTATTGATGGTAGGGATATTGTCCACGACATGGTTCAGCACCCCACGGTGTCCTTTTATGAGGATACATGGGGAAAAGCTCTGTAGCCATACTTTTCCTAGGCCACTGGTTAGTTTTTATTTTATGGATACTGTAAATTGTGTCACAAATTTTGAAATTTTCCTCTTTGCCATGGCTACTTGGAAGCTCGGGGCTAAACCTTACAGTTCATCTCTGATGAGGTGTTCAGGATCTTACGGCATACATTTAGTATATTAGCTTTACCCCAACCTCAATTTATTTCTTCTGTCCTTATTCTTTTCTTTGCTTCCCTGATCACCAACATCCCCTCCCAGTGTCTAGTTTCTTCTTTTAATTTATTTTTTATATCATTGACCGAATATATCTATGTATGCTGCCTCAAATCTTTTATGGAACAAGTTAACTAATTAAATGAGTTAAGATATAGAAAACATATAACATAGTGCCTGGTAAATAATAAGAAAGTAATGAAAATCTCAACTACCATTTTAAGCAAAAAACAATATAAATTGTCTAATCTTCCTTTTAGAAGTGCTATAAAGAAGAACCAGAGGCTGCAGAGATCTATCCAGATTAAAGGCCATCTATAAATATAGTTAATTCCCAGTTGACCCAGTGGAAGGAAGAACCTTAACATGAATAACACCCAGCCACTGATTTTTAAAAAAAAAATTTTTTTTAATTTTGGAATGCATCATGGTGATAATGATGATGATAATAATCAGATTTGCCTTGCTTATTAGAGTTGACTTGGACTGCTATTTAAATGAGTTTCTAATTCCCTGCTCACACCAGGACTGACAACCGAAACATTCTGGGTGGCAAAGGGAATCGGCCTGCCTGGGATTAAGATTTTCCCATGGATTAATCTCCAAAGTGAGGAACCTATGTGTGAGTAATTGAGAGCTGACAGCGTTTCCTTGGATCTGTTCTGCCTAGCCAGACAACGGAGGGAACTAAGCCTAGGGAAGACAATAGGGTGAGACCACAAGAGCTTAACAAAGTGTGACCTCTGTTTCTTGACCTTGTACAACCAGCTCTAGCTCAGGTGAGGTTGGTTCTGAGTTCTGCTCATTTCTAACCAACCTTTCGTTTGGTCCTGGAGGAAAAAGAAGAAAAAACATCCATGACAGCCCTGTAGTGTTCAACCCCGAGTTGATTAAGCATTTACTATATGCTAGGTATTGTTAGGTGCTATGGATATGCCAAGTCCCTGGGAGCTGTCTTTACTGCTTCCAGAGGGACTCCAGTTCTTTTTCTTACTTCTAAGTTGGCGAAGCTGCCCAGTGATGCACGGCCCAGGTAGTGGGTGTCTCTCTGAGCCAGCGTCCCATCAGTTCCCTCCCTTCCCTCTTCCTCTTGCTCATGCATTGCTCAAGGTCCTTCTGCTAACTCTTCTCTCTCATTCCCCAAGGTCTTTCCAGCCCTCCCTCATTTTCTCTGTTACCCTCTTTACCTCTCCCTCCCTTTCAAGGTCCTTTTCCTCTCACGTTTTCAAGGCCTTTCTCTTTTTTCTATTAAAATGAATTTTTGAGAAAGAAAATCATTCCATATTGGTTTTTTTCTGTCTTTCTATCCTTTTTTAAAAAACCAGACTCTTCCCCAATTACTTACAAGAAAAAAAAAGGCAGCTCTCCCAATTTCTCAGTTCTTTTGCTTAGAAGACAAAAGATCCTTCATTAATAGGAAGGGGGGGAAAGCCAAAAAAAAAAAAAAAAAAAGATTTTAGTTAAAAATCTTCATCAGGGTCAAAAACCTGACAGAAAAGCTTTGTTTGAGGGAATGTGAAGGGGGAGGCGGAGGGAACTCGCAACTCCCAACCTCAAAGGCAAATATCTTGAGAGTTGAAGGAAATCTGGAGATAGTGAACATTCCCATTGAAGTAGTAGAATAGCTTTGATTTCCTTTTTAACCAGAGAGCCTTGTCCTTTTGAGGTTGATAGGAAATGCTGAGAGGAAGAATTGGAGGGGTGGGAAGGAAGGGGGAGCAGGAAACTACCATTTTAATTTCACCCTAGGTCAGAATGGTCAAGAGTCAGGATGACTGCAGAGAAAGCCTAGGCCTGGAACCACCATTTCTGGCCTAATGCTTGTCAGGGAGGGAAAGAAGAGAGAATAAGGGGAGTTGAGGTGCAGGGGGAGGGACATGGGAACTGATCTAGTGTGGCTGGGGAAACACTAGAAGAGACCTGTGGCAGGTGGGAGGCCACCTGGCAGCTCAGCCATGGAACTGGGCCTAGGGATTGAGTGTGAGAGGTGTGTGTTACCTGGGCGATAGTGCAGGTTGGGGAGCAAGGCTCCAGCTGGTCAACTTCTCAAAGACTTGGGCAGAAAAGATTTAGAAATGTCCCTTGTTTGGAGGAAGAGTGAAAGCAAAGAGTAGCATGGGGGCATTATTGAAGGGGTGTCTAGAACAAGGAAGCAAATGCAAAGCTGGACACCGAGGAGGAGCCCTGGAATCAAGAGGGGGAAGGGCTGAGAGGTGACAGGGCCCAACTCTCATTAAGCCTCTGTAAACGCCTGCCTTCCCAGGGGGCCATGCTAACGGTGGGTGGATGGGCCAGCTTGAGAACTATTTGTGGCAAGTGTTTAAATCCCAGGCTGCTTTTGCCCCAGCACCTGGTATTCAGCCATCGATTGATGTGCCCTGAGAGAATATGAAATGATTTTAATATTTGCCTGAACGAAACATAATTAGGAAGAGAAATTTGCTTCTGCTGTTGCAGTTGCTGCAGCAAAGAAGTTATATAAGGTTCATTCAGATGACTTGGAGCATCTTCCCCATGTCTGTCCCATGTTTCCCTTGAATCAAAGAAACAGAGGCATGGAGCCTCCACCCTGCCTTCTAGAAGTCCCAGAGATGGACTTGCAGCAGATCTAAGACCCTCAGCTTGTAGCAGACGCCCAACAAGGGTACAAATCGAATAAGTCAATACATGATTAACATGTGAGCAAAGGGGAAAAGAAGGGGGAGGGGACAAGAGAGGAACAGACCGGAGGAGAAGGAACAAAGAGCTGAGGCATGGCTTGGCTTCTGTGGTGTTGGAGGAAGGGAAGGAAAGAACAGCGTTGGATTATCCTTAGACAATTGCAGAAGGACATGATGGACTCAGGAAGGAATTAACTCTGTGTATGTCCTGTATTGTTATTCTTACTGCACTCTGAAATGGGCAAAGGAAAGAACGTGGGGCATTTTGGTGGAGTCTGTTTGGGTGGTTGGGAGGGGGGTGGCAGTGGGGGTGACTTTGTGAGGACGACATTTGTGCTGAATGCTAAGGCCACCGACACATCTAGGGCTGAGCTCCACGTTGGCCCCCTTATACCGAGCTTTTCTCTCAGGGCACTTAACTTGGGTGGAGGAAGCAGGAGTGGAAACTCCAGGCCTAATTGCTAGGTCTCTCTCAGCTCTTCCAGGGAGCACAGGGCAGGAAATTCCTCAAATTCCAGGCTTGTAGGATCATTGCTGAGCACAACCGCAGAGCAGGGGAAAGAGGCAGGGAGGCAGAGAGAGCCTGCCTTCTCTCCATCTTTTTTTTCCCTTGCAAGTTTAAGGCAGCAGCAAATCAGTGAGGTTTAGAAGGGCTGACAGTTAAGAGTGAGGCCCCAAACATAACAGTCGCCCTGTAAAGAAAGTTCCAGGTCTGGGAATCCCAGAGAAATTAGCCCTGAACTGAATAAGTTCGAGGTTGAAAATAGACTGCTGTGGACAGGGACAGGAATTTTTCCCAGGGCGAATTTTTTTTAGCTCTCTGGAATAACCAGCAGAAAGGAACTTGCTTTGGAAGAACCTGAGCAAGAACTGTCCTGTTGAAATAAATGATGGCAGAGCAGGGAGCACATCGGAAGGGGGTTTGGCATTGACAGTACTTCCTTTTGCTCTAAAGGGGAAGCAAGTCAGGTCTCCTCCCTTTCTCAGCTCTCCTCCAAGAGCACTGGGTGGGGATGCTGTTCCACATGTCACCACCTCACTGTTCCCTGGACAGCCCCTACATTTTCTTACCTCTGTATCTTGCTCATGCTGCTCCTTCAGCCTGAGTGACCCCTTTTCTCATCCTTTCCCCTCTGAAATCTGGATTTGCCTTTAAGATGCACCTCACATGCCACTCTCTTAAGGTAGTCTTCTCATCTCCCTGCAAAAGAATGAACTAGTTCATTCCTTTGGGCTTCCAAAGCACATTGCTTGTATTTTGACAGGATATCTTCTGTTTTAATCATAGTGAGTTGTTTACCTCTACTCCTGCACTAGGCTGTCATGCTCCTTGAGGACAGGGAGTATGATTTGTTGTTTATTTTTGTAAATTCCCTCTCGTCTCTTCTCCCCAGCACATAGCACAATGACTGTCACCCAGTAAGCAACCCCCCTGCCCTGCTTCTTGGGTGAATATCCCAGTTATTTGAGTGTGGATTATCCACTTGGTAGAGCCCTATAATGAAAGTTTACTTCAAAGTCTAGTTTCTCTTCCAGCTCAGCTCCTCACACTATCACTTAATATGTGCTCAGAGAATGCAAACACTTTTTAAATATTATGTTCAGTAGAACATAATTAGGTGATGCTCAAAATTCATTATCATGCTTTCCAAAGCCAAGAAGAAATGACTTTTGCATTATCCACACCACTGCTCTTCCTCAATGGCGTGGATAACTGAGATGTGAACATTTTCATCATAACTGGTGATGGGACCACAGTAAGGGCAGCTGGATTTATTGGGTCTGAGGACAAAGGAGCAGTGCTGGGTCCTCTGTAATTCTTTCTTCTCAGCTGCTAAGCTTCCTGGGTTGTGCACAGAGCATGTAGAGTTGGTGGTCCCACCCTCAGCAGCAACCTGAAAATGGCCATGTGGGCTGGCATCAAGGAAGTATCTCAACCAAAACCTCAAAAATTTACAGTCAAAAATGCTGTATCCCATGGCTGTTAAATTCTTTTTGAATTAGGATTATAAAATTCTTTCAGTTTTTCTTCAAACCTGTATATCTCCCTTTTATAATCAGGACTGTTTTCTGGGTGACCAGGATAGGTCTTTCATCTGCACTGTAATGCAGATTCTCCACCAAAAAAAGCAGAAATCAGCTGGTCGTTTGATGCTGAAATGATTCCTCGGTTTGGCTAATTCAGCCAATTGGTGAAAATATCATGGTGTTATGGAAAGAGCTCTGTTCTAGGCATTACCCTCATCTTAGTTTCATTCTTGATTCTGCTACTAATGAGCTGTGTGACTTTGACCAAGTTGCTTAACCTCTCTGGGCTTTAGTAACCCCTAACATGAGGAGGTTGCCTAACATGAGGATGTTGAGCTAGGTAAAAGCATAGACTCATTTTAGCTGTAACTTTTTGTGTAAATCTGTAATTGAAGTTAAAAAGAAATGTGCATATACATGATTTTTGATAAAATACTATTTTCTTCCTATAACAGGTTATGGGAGACATATATATGTGTGTGTGTGTGTGTGTACATATATATGTAATTATGTTTTAAACCTTTCTCCCTTTCCTGGGGAAGACTGAGAGGTCTCTGGAGTTTCTGTGGACATGGCAGCTGTGGTGGGCTTTATGAAAGTTTTTTCATAGCTCCTTCTGTTCACTTATAGGGTTTCAGAGGTAAATTACACCTGTACTTACCAGGATATATATATATATATAAAGAACTGCAAATAAATATAATGCAACCCGAGGTGTTACATACTGAAGGGACAGGAAATAATACTGGGAGTGGTTGTGGATGGTGCAAGTTTGGCCGAGTAGGGCTCAGAAGGAGGGGACATGGTGTGGATTGCAAGGGGGAGAAAGAAATCCACTCCAGGTGTGTGGATGGGTGCGGGTGAGGGCGGGGCTTGGGTAGTTTAAAGCCTTATGTACCTGGATTCTTAGTAGGCAGCTATTGCGGGTTCCTGAGAAGTGGGTCAGCATAATGAAGAGTGAGAGGCTGCATTCCAGTTTCTGGGCACGTGGAAGTGGGGAAGGCAAGAAGCAAGGAGGATGCCGAAGGGGCTGTTACCAGCCAAATGAGACTGATGGGATGAATGTGAGGGGTATGTAGAACATTACAAATATCCCGAGGAAGGGAGTCTCAGAATTGTATTTATTCAAGCATTTAACGTGTGCTAAACACCTACTATGTTCGGGGGTGTCAGTTTTGGAAGGGACCTTAGAGGTAGTCTAGTCCATGAATTAGGAAACTGAAGACCAGCGAAGGGATGCGACCTACCCGGTGCCACACAGCTGATTCTGATCGAGCTGGGGCTAGAAGCCCTGATTCCTGACTCACATTCTAGTGCTCTTTCTGCTGCAGCTAAGTACCACCCCTACTCTTTGACATCAGTTTCCCTACTGAATTTACATCTAGTGCCCGAGGGCCTCCACTGGGTACAGGGTAGCCTTAACACACCCCAGAATCCCTACGATAGATGTGCTGCCCCTTACGGTTAGAAGTCAGGATTTGCGACAGACCTTTTGCCAAAAGCCAAAATCCAGGCCCTGAGATTTAAACTCCCCATACAGCCCCAGAATGCACAATAACTTAATCAGAAGGGAGGGAGAGAGAGGTCCAAGTGTTCAGGCAACGACTGCCTCCCTGGGCTCCTCTCTTGCCCATCCACATCTATATCCCTCTGACCAGCATAAGGGCACCTGCAGGCCTCCTGCTAACATGCCAGGGGCCCAGCCGCTGTGTCCAGCATGCTGCCTCCTCTGTTGACTCTTATATGCATATACTCAGTGTGGGTGTGGTGGGGAGAAAACTCAGATTAGGTCCAGGAAGAGCAGGGAGGAGCCAGAAGCAGCCACCCCAGATGATGTTAGGGTCCACAGATGTCTTCTGAAGTTCTTTTTGGAGCTCTGTGTGGCTCTTACTCTCTCCTATCAATAGATTTTGTCAATAGGTTTGGCCTGCAGCCATGAAGTAGGATGCAAAGTACCTGGCTGGGAAGGGTATGCCTTTCTCTTCTGGCCTTTGAGAGGATCTCTGGCCCTATTGTCCTTTGGGAGTGGTAGAGAGAGGAAGAGAGGGCTGGCTCCCAATGGACCAGGCCATGCTTTATCATCCTTGTCTACAAAAAAACCTCCCTCACACTGTTATCGATAGTGAGGGCTCTGCAGTCTTAGACAGTCAATAGTATGTTTTCATTTCAGTTAGTTTCAATTCAGCAAGCATTTATTGAGTGCCAAACACTGTTAGGTGCTGAGGAAACAGAGATGAATATAGTATAGTTACTTGCCTTCTAGGAGCTCACAGTTAAGTAAATTTTCATTCAGTACCAACAAACATCTCAAATATAGCAAGAGACTAGCTATAGGGAAAGGTATTTGGGGGAAGAGAACAAGAGGCATAATTATGAAAATCCCCTGACCACCAGACAGGACCCTCAATTCTCCCTTCTCTGATTAGAAGACAGCTTGGCATGATGAAAAAGAGCCCAGAGGAGGAATTATGAGACTCAGGTGTCTTCTCCCAGCTTGGCCATTAATACTGTATGTGCACCAGGCCAGTGATCTGCTCTGGCAGTCAGTGTCCTAACTCTATTGAGAGGTGTCCTAACTCTAAATAATTTCTTAGATCTTTTCCAGCTTTATGGTGGAGTCAATCCAGGAGGGCTTCCTAGAAGAAGTGCAATTTTAGGAACTGTTTGAAAAATGGGCAAGAAACATTGTTGTTGTACTGGGAAAGGCATCCCTGTTGCCTAATATCATCTCAGAAAAATGGAGACAGGGTAGTGTAGGGAGGGACAGAACAGAGACAAAGGTTTTGAACAGGCATTGTGAACATGTAGTGCAGGAATTAGTAGACCTGGAGGCGTTGGGTGGGAAGGCCTTTGGACCCAGTTGTAGAAGATTGTACCTGAAAGGGTAACAGTTTATGGAGGAGAACTTGAAACAGAGACCTGGCAAAGGGGATCTGGATGTTTTCCCTAAGGCAAACATAAGGATGTCTCCTTCCCTGTAGCTCCACAGGATCTGCCCTAACCTCACAATTAAAGGCAGCTCGCCACCAGCAGCATTTTTAGGAGGAGAGGAGGCGGTGTGGTAAAGTCAAGTTAAGTAACTCCTCAGAGGTTGGAACTTCTTGCCCTGAGCTGAGGAAACCAGACCAAAAAAAGAGGTCCTCCCTTCAGTTTTGCTCAACAACAGCTGTGGCAGCCTAGGTGTGGCTGGCAGACACCCTGTCCCCAAGGTGACCCATGGTAACTCCTACATACAGCCCGCCCTTTCCAACTGCCTGTGTGGAGAGGGCATCCTCAAATTTCTCCTTGGCCTTGACTTCACAAGCTATGACCTGTCACAGGATTTCACATGTGGATTTTGAATCCAGCAGCCACTTAGGATGAGGAAAGTCAGAAGTGTCCTCCCCAAGCGTTCTCCTTCTCCCAGGAAAGGGAAAGAATGTATACACATAGTTCTTTCAGTGTGGTGGAGACAGGAAGAGGACAGGAGGGGGATAAGAACAGGAATGAAGGGAGCAGAGTAAGAAATAAATGGGGAAGAGAAACACAGGGGAAACGGGCAGAGAGAGGGGAGTTGGAAATAAACAGGGCAGAAGAGAGGTGGAGCGGGAGAATAGGAGAACCAGGGGCTTGAGGATTCTGACGCAAGACACAAAGGCTAAGGTGGGGCAGGGAGAAGGATGGATAGCCAGGGAAGGGGTCTGAGAAAGGAGACAAAGCACAGAGAGGAGGAGGGGATCGCTGAAAGGGGTCCTAGGGAGGAAGGAGGAAGGAAAGACCAGAAGGAAAGACAGCCAGAGAAGGAAGGGGGCGAGGAGCAAGATGGATAGGGAAGAGATGCAGCCAAGAGCGGAACAGAAGGGCAGAGTCTGGGAGAGGGGACTGGAGCAAGGGGGAAAGAGAGGAGAGGGCAGGCGGAGAAGGCAGGAGCCAGGGCGGGAGCTGCAGCAGAGGCGCGCATGGCTGGTTTAATGAGGCACTCTCCTCTCCCACTCCCCAGGAGAAGCGACTGCTAATTATGCTGCCATCCTCCTGGGCAGGAGGAGGTCAGGAGGTCTGAAGAAATGCCCTCACCCAGCAGAATGGCAGGGGGAGTGGGGGTGGGAGTCAGGGCGGGATGGGGTATGGGCAAGTGGGAGTGCTGAGCTGGCAGCATGGCAGATGGGACCTCTCTCAGATGGGGGATGGGGGTGGGGGGTGGGAGGGGAACACCTATTTTGCTTGGCACTCTGGCACTTCTTTCCTCTTGGGTAAGCCATTAGAAAGCCAAAGGCCGCAGGAGAAGCAGGGAAGGAGAAGAAAGAGCTGTAGGCAGGGGTTTCTTCTCCCCAGCACCTCCCCGGGGCCTTTTCCCTGCCCAGTATTTCTGTCTGGTACTGATGCTTTGCCTCTGCATGTCAGAGGCACAGAATGCAAACCAGGAATAGGTGAGAATCCAGCCGCAGGCTAGTCTAGTTTCCTCCCTGCTCCTGTCCTGCTGGATAACATGTAGAGCTGGGTTTAATATACCAGCACCCTGGACTTGCTAATCTGGGCTCACTGAATGAGCACCCTTTAAGTCCCGTGGAAGACAGACAGCTGAATAGGAGACAACCACTGTCCCATGAGGGTTTATAACCTAATGGGGACTTGTGAGAGATGGGGGACTGCATATTTAGAGAAATACGAGGGACTGAGACACTATGTAGAAAGAGCAGGATTCTGAAGTCAGATGTACTTGGTTATAATCCCAGCTATCTCACTAGGTCTTGGACAAATTTCTAAGAATCAATTTCCTTATGCACTAACCCAGGCACCCTTCTAGGTGATATATGCATTTGATCTTCACAATGATCCTGTGACATAGATTATTTTCTCATCCCCATTTTACAGAAGAGGAATCTGAGGTACATAACTTGTCCAAAGTCTCACAGCTAAGATGTGACAGAGCATCTAGGGTTGGAGTCAGACAGTCTTGTCTGAAGGCCATGCCCCTAAAGCCTTTCTCTGAAATGGGGATAATGTAACTGAGCACATGGGTGTGGCACAGAGTAGGTCCTCAATATGTTTGTGTTGTCTCAGAGCAAGGCAGTAGATGCTAAATTGCCATGTGTGTGGCATAGCCAGGAAGCTCAGAGCAAGGACAAATCACTTCTTATTAGGGTACCTGAAGAAGACTTGACCTTCAGGGAGAATTAATAGGATTTCAGTCTTAGGGATAGGCCAGGGGAAGCCCCAGGGAAGGAATGATAATCTAGAGACCACTTCAAAAAGGACCAACACTCCTACCACCCCACTACACCCTGATGCAGGTTGTACTCCCCTACACAACCCCTCCCTTACCCCCACTCACTCGCCTACTGCCAAATTCATAACATAGGTTGGACTGATTCCTGCTTGGTACATGCCACTGTCTCTACCTGGAATGCCCTGTCTCTCTCCATTACCAAACCTTGACCTTCACCTTCTGCAAAACCAGCCATGGTTCTCCTGCAGGCATAGTGACTTGATTAGCCTTGTCTGCCTACTCAGGGTCTCCTGGATGCTTGGGTCCTTGGGGTGTACTGCTGCATGTTAATTTGCACTAGTTGGTCTGTTACTTGAACAAACCCTTCCTAATGTTGGGGAGTGTGTAGCCATATTATGTCACATTTAGAATGGCTAGAGATGGATTAGTGTAACTTAAATGAAATTTAGGGAGAATTTGGGCTACTCTTTTCCTTTTTAGTTGTTCTCAAAACTGGGTACAAATCCAACTTTTAATTGTAGCAACCAGCTTGTGCAAGGGTCTCTGGGTATTCGTCTTATTTGCCGATGAAATGCCAGGCCTCATGCAAGGTATAGGGGCCACAGTGAGCAAAATAGTTTCCATCCCTGGGGATGAAAAGCTCAGGAGGCATTTTCCTGGTGATCAGCCCTGGGATGCCTCAGCATCTTAGGGGTTTGGTCAGATGTTATTTTCATTTATTTTTCTCCTTTTTAAACTTTTAGTATCTGATACATAGCACTTTTCAGTTTTCTAAAGATTTCAGAGTTTGTTTAATTTTTACTACATTCCTGTGAAGTAGGAATCATTATCTCCATTTTTGTCCATAAGTGGACAAACTGATAACAGAGTGGCTAACTCTCTTGCTCTGGATCATGGTAGGACCAGGTAGAGCCAGGATATATGTGTTGACCTTTCTCAAAGTATTAGTTCGTATTCCAATGCATAGCACTGTCTGGTGAAAATTACCCTACCCGGAGGCCTCATTTCCCTTTAAGTTGGAATAAATGACCTTTATCTTTGTGGTCATCTACTCAAGCCTTTAGTAAGCACATAATGTGTCCGGCTCAGTGTGGATGTAGTATAAAGAGATACGTACATCCCAGCCCTCGCCCTCTGGGGGCTGCAGTCAAAGCCAGAAGCACTGACATGGATAAACCTGTACAGGGCATGTAGGCAGCAGAATATAAACAATAGCCTATCGTGAATCGACAGCAAAGTATTTACAAGACTGTGCAAAGCAAGGATAAGTGCATTTTAGGGGTGGGACAGAATGAACAACTCTTGCCAAGCTGCCTGGGTGGATCTCCACAGTGCCAGACCACAGGAGTGCATTTTCAACAGCCACCTTAATTCTCTCTCCCTCTTGCTATAACAAAAGCCTGTGTGTATGTGTGTGTGTGTGTGTGTGTGTGTGTGTGTGCACGCATATATGTACACACACACTTGTATGCTTACAGAAAATACTGTTCTTCAGGCTGCCAGTGCACAACTGGGTTGGTTATAATGCGGTAGTTATGGGAGTCCTATATTTAGATAATGATGGAGAAACTTTTAGCCCTCCTGTAGCAATATAGTGAAATTTATTCTCCTCCAATGTACATCAAGTTTATCTCAACACTGAGCTTTTATGAAATGGAATGAGCACCTGTAATATAGGAGAGAGAGAGAGAGAGAGAGAGAGAGAGAGAGAGAGAGAGAGAGAATACCAAATAGCAACTCTGAAATCAGAGAGATACAAATTTTAATCCTAGACTTGAGTCACACTCATGACACTGGGCAATTTATCTGAGCTTGCTGAGCCTCAGTTGCCTCATATGCAATTGGGAAAATTATCTCTACCTTGCAGGGCTGTTCAGAGAATTAAGTGAGATTGTGTGTGTAAAGCACTCTATAACCTGATGGTTTAATGTATTTTTGTTAAATTTTTAATTTTATATTTTTAGTAAGTAGTACACATGGTACAAAATTCAAAAACTGCAAAAGGTGAAACAGTGAAAATAACTCTCTCTCCCATCATCTTCTAGCCACCATTCCTCTTCCTGTAATGTATTCTGGTCCTCACAAAATCCCAGTGAGTTAGGCATTGCAGGGTTTATGATTCTTATTTTTCATATATGGAAACTGACTACCAACGAGATTGAATGGTGACCTAAGGTCAGCCAGATGAAAATTGTGAGGCTAGAATCCAGGTTCTCCTGTTAGTACTGCAGCTTGTTGTATTCCACATTTCCACATTTCACACTAGAAGACATGGTCAGAGATGGACCCCAAGTTGCTGAATCTTGTGACTTTGGGGTCATAGACTCTTTCAAGAATCATACAAAAGTTATGGATCCCTCCCTCCTTCCTTACCCTTCATGTGCACATGCCATTCAGATTCTTGTGTATAATTTTAGATGGTTCCTCTACCACTAGAAGTCCAAAAGTTCAAACTTTCCCAATGCCTTCTTTATATCCTCAGTAGGGGTTTAGCTCTGTGGGACTTCTCTGGAGAGCAATGGCTCATGCATGCCCAGTGACCTGCAAACCAAGCCTGCTTCCCAAGAAGCTGAGGGTTCTGGAGTCAGAAGATATGGGCTCTATTCCTGTCCATGGCTCATCTTAGCTTTGTGACCTTGAGTGAATCCCCCAATTTCTCTGAGATTCACTTTCCTTGTCTTTTAAATGGGGTTGGTATTCTTTGTCCCTAGGAGTTGTGAACTAAAATTTATAAAGTCATTTTGCAAACTGTGACATAAACAAATCTGAGATATTATTTCTTCCTGCAAGGCCTGGGGTGGGGGTGGGGGGTTGAAGAAACCAGAAAGAAATAGACTCATAGTTGGAATTTCATCCAGAAGCTTGGAGAGTGCCTGTTTTGCTTGGTGGAGGCTGTCCCGCCAGGTACCCCCTCTCTGAATTTGGCTCCCAGTATCAAGGTCCCCAGCACTAGGTGTGAGTACTGACTCACGTATCATTGAGCATCCTGTCATCAAATCTCGGCTCCATCTGTTTGTCCCGGTCCAAAGTGAGAGATATTCCCATTGTTAAGATATGTCTCATTAAGACATCTCTACTAAGATGGAGCCAGCAAACAGCCCTGTAGAATTGAGGCTGCTGCCTGGGAAAGCTCCTCTCCCTTCCTCCATTCATTAGTGATTATGGGAGGTTTTATTCCCCCCAACAAAAGTGTTAATTAGACACTGTTCTGAACAGGGATATTACACAAATGAATTAAACTCAAACCAATCAACAAGCCAGCTCTGTGCTTCAGGTCCCCTGAACGGGAAGGGAATTGAAGGCTGTAATGGGAAACAAACAGTAGGATGTCTTCCCTAATATAGAATAATAAGTAAGAAGGTTCCCTTCAGTTCTAGCACCACTTCTTTGATGGCAGATACCTTTGTCCTCCCTCCTCCTCTGCCTTCTAATTCCTTTTCCTTTATTACTTTTTTTCTCCCCTCCACCGTACATGCACACACGCATGAACATGCACACACTCCTGTTCATGAGGCTTGGAGAGTTAGGATTCCATTCTTGTGACTGAAACTGGCCTGGAATGCCCCATGGTACTTCCTGCATATCCTCTTTAGACTGGGGGGTGGGGGGCAAGTGGGGTGGAAAGAGACCACATCTAGTTAGAAGACCCCAATCCAATCCCTTTGTCACTCATCACCTTTTGTTGTGGATGGGTCAGTGAGCCTTTGAGAGCCATTAGTTTTCTCATCAGAAAACAGGGCGTATAGTTCTTAAGAGTCACACAGGTCTGCAGATACTCAATACCTATCTGTTGAGTCTGAGTGCCTGGGTGACTTCTGGAAACACTTTGTGGCCTGGCAGTGAATTCCAAGTACTGATCGCCCCCTGTGGGCAGAGTGGGAAGAACTGGAGGGAAAATAGAGTTTTAGTCCTTGTCTTTTGAGGACTCCCAGTTGATTGGGAGAGAGATTACAGAAGATTGTAAAGTCTTTTAAAAACGTGCAAATGAGAACAAGATAAGGCAAAGTTAGGCGTTAAGCACTTGGTGCAGGATGGGAACAGGGGGACTAGTGTCGGTGGGGGAGACAAGAGCAAGGTTGGGAAGTTAGGGGTAGGGATTCTTCTGTACCCTGGAACGAAGCCACTTCCAGTGGGCAGGAGATCTTGGAAAGGGTGAAGTAGAGCTAGGTCTGTTTGGCTGAAGCAGGAAGCATGGTCCTGGGAGCAGGAAGATGAGATTGGGTTATTGAGGGGGACTGGTTATGTATGGGCTCCCTGAGGCCAGGGCTGACTTTCACCTCATGCCTCAGTGCCTGGCACACAGTAGGTACTTGAATGAATGTGTGAAGTTGGATTCAACGCAAATGGGCTGTAAGGGAATTGGGACCCCATCTCCTTGTTTCTTGGATTCATAGGAGTCAGAAGAGAATTGAAAGCAGAATTTAAAAATTATTTTCCTTAGGAAGAAAATGCAGAGGGTGGAAGTGTGGAAAAGGAAGTCCAGTCAGAGCCCTCCCCACATGTCTGAGGAGAGATGAGCTCTGCATGTCCCTGTCTTTAACTCCAGCTCAGTTGTCCTCAGGAGTAAGAACCCATTCCCCACACAGTACCCTATTATTGGGGGTCCCCAGTCTCTTTGCAGATCATTCCTAACCTGGGACAGGAGATCTCTGCTCCCTTTGAGAGTCCCTATCACTATCCCTGTGCTTACCTGTGTAGGAAACATCACGGCTTTCCATGAGTGGCCACTTTCCCTTTTAAGGAACACCTCACGGTTCTGGGCCAGTGGTGAGCTTTTTGGTGTCATTACTCCACAGTGCCTTCTCTTCCTTGCTTTGCAGCTCGTTTTGTTGCTCGTCTCCAGCCCCACCCCAGTCAGGAAGTTGTTCTATCCTTGTTTCTTGTTGCTACAGAAAGAGTCCTTTCTCTTGTTTGGCCCTTGACTATACCCTGGAGCTAACACTTGAGGTAGAAGATGGAATTTTTCTTCATCCTTCTCCTCTTTGATTTTTAGGTGTCTCAGTTTCTTGTAGAACCTCCTTTCCCAATTTCCGTTCTATTTTATATACAAGTACCTGGCATTCTTTTTATATCTTTGAAACCCAAGCTCTAATAGGATCATCAGTGGTGCCCAAAATTGAAAGTTGTTGTCCCATCTCTGTTATCCACTTCCCTGGACCTTTTACTTTGTAGTGTGATTTAGTCAACAGAGAGTGTGTATTAGGAGTCAGATGTGGGTTCAAGTTCATAGCCTCCTGATACCAGCTGTGAGACCTTAGGGAAGTCACTAAACTTCTCTGAAATTCAGCTTCCTAGGGCTGAGTTTTTATGGCTCAAAAGATAAAATGAACATGAAAGTGATTTTTGAATTGTAAGCTAAGCTGTTCATCAAATACCAGGGCTTACTATATCTTGCTAATTCTATGTTGGTCCTGGTGTCAGTTACCCAATCAGTAGGGTTTGAGGGACAGGAGGCCCTTGTGGACAATCTACAACTTAGGTAGCTAAGGTAGACATATTTTTGGATAATGTGGGGCTATCCAGTTATTACTGAAAATCACACATTTGTTTCTCATCACACTGAATATAAATGAGTATTATTTTTTTTGATTAAATTGAGGCATGCTAAAGAAAACTAACATTTAAATTCTTTCTACTCTATATTTTCTACCTAACAAACATCTATTCTGAAATGGTTATGTGTGTGTGTATATATTTTTGCCATTGTTTTGGTTTTCTTGTGTCTTTTTCTTCCACCTCTTTGGGATGTATTGTATTTTGGAATCTGGGAACTGAAGCAGGAACTGGTAGGAGCCCCCCCACCCAGCCTCCCCTCCCCCACCTCCTGGCTAGGTAGCTATTCAGTCTCCCCCTCTCTCTCTTTTAAGGGATCCATTACTTACCATCCGTCACTTTCTTTTTTCTTTTGGAAGGAAACCTGTTTAGAACAGCCCCTTTGGGACTGGGGCCCCAGGCAGTGAGTTTCGCAAAGAAGGGAGGTCCAGATGCTGTATGCTGACATACAGTCGAAACTGCACTCACAGAGCCCAACTGCAAGGACTACAGAGAGTTCTGCCCCCGTCTCTAGCAGCCTTCCTTCATCAGTGGAGGGGCAAGGGTCTCAGGAGGATGATAAGACTCTGCCCTTCACACTAGGCGGATAGATACAGAGAATGGAGAGAAATCAAGAGGGAAAGAATTCATTTATAATGAGTACCTACTCTGCACTACACACTGCTGGATATTCTACTTACTGTTGACCCATTTAATTTAATTCTCATGGAGCCCTGTTAAATAAGAATTACTAACCCTATGTTCTGGATGAGGTGTTAGGGCCCAGAGATGTGAAAGTGGAGCTGAAATCTGGGCGTGTCTCACCCCAGAGTCCTAGGTCTTTTTACTAGTCCGTGATCTGTCAGGGCCTCAGAGAACCGCTCTGATGAAGTACACAGACAGGCCTTGTCTCTGCTAGATGGAGGCTGTGTGGCTAATAACAGTAACTGTATGTTTGGGTGATTTTAGCCTAGTCTTAGTAGCAATAGTGCCAGCAATTTGGGAGGAACATGACTTTGCCCCTTAAAAAGACATTTTGCCAACCCGAAGTCATAGAAAACTAAAGACCTACAGAACTACACAGAGCCAAAAAGATCTGGTGTTTCCAGGGGTGGATTTATGCATTGACAGAGTTTACTCTCAGCCCTCAGTTCTCAACAAATGCAGAGAACCAGGGTACAGAGAGATAGTTTCCTAAACCAACAATGAAAACCAAGGTATACTGGAGATAATCCAAAAGTGTTATAGTTTGTTTTTGATGTGGAAGGGACCTTGGGCCTTGACACTGCAAGTCAAGGAGCATCAGTCACATGGACTACAATGCAAATGGCGCCCTCTGGAGCACAGAATCAGAGAACGGAATTTCAAATTTTTTATTTATTGGTTTACTTATTTATTATTGCTCTGGACTTATTTTCTGGTTGTGACTCATTCATATGGATACCGTGATGAACTTGTAGCACCCTGTGTACAGATGAGCCGGAGGTGTTCGGAAGCGGTGGTGGACAGTCTAGGTGGTTTAGAGAGCCGTGCTAGGAAGAAGAATGCTCAGCTTCTTCACAGACTGGGGCACAGTGGGACATGCTTGGTGCTCAGGTCACAGAAGTCAGTCTGCCAAGTAAGCTGTGTTTACAAGTGGTGAAGGGGCATGGAGAACAAGTACAATCCAACAGGGCACCTGGACCTCTCCAGGTTTAGGCAGTACCTGCAAGAAAGAGAGCGGCAGGGTTCATGTACCAGAGGATGGCATGAGTTCTCTTAGATGAGGCACAACCCGTGAGAGGGAGGCGGCTTGAAGGAGGGGATGGACATCCCACTGACCACAGCGCCTGGTGCAGCCGTGGCAGCCCACGGAGGCTGATGTCCTCCACTCTAAGGTGAGGGGGTTGGGCTGGATGATGACTGAGACCTCCTGACAGCTGACAGCTTTCATATTTCCTGACATGAAGTGGGGAAGAGAAGGCAATTTGGGATGGAGAAGGACTGCGTGAGAGAGTAGACCAGTGAGGGCAGTCAAACAGGAGTGAGGTTGGCTGGCAGCTGGGCTATTTGGCTTTGATCTGTCTGCAGTGAATTGCTAGGAGCCTTGGACTTTGGTGGGGCCGAGGCCGGTAGCAGTCTCCATTGTGCCCCTGCAGGACCCCTGTGTCTCTTTCTGCTCTGCTACAGTAGAGACATCTCAGAGGATATCATGAGGCCCATCAGTGCCATGAAGTGATGAGTTCAGATTGGGAGTCTTGGACACCTGGGTTCAAACCTCAATGCTGCCACTCACCAGTGCTGGACCTTGGCCAAGTTGTTTCACCCCCCTAGGCTTCTGTTTTTCCATTTGTGAAAGGGGTTAATCATACTACTTCTCAGGGGCTTGCAAGCATTAAATAAATCGATGTCTATAAAGTGGTTAGCAGAGTGCCCTGCATATATATGTGTTCAATAAACGACCATGATTTTAATTATTGTTAGTTATCAAGTCCTATCTCTTCTTCCAAACCCTATCTGCAGTCCCCCTCCTCTAGGAAGCATCCTCTGATTAAGCTCACAAGACTCTGGTGGGCTCTTGAGGCCTCACTTTGGGATTTACAGGTATCTGATAGTATGGTCTCCAGAGTGGTGGCCTGTCTCTTCTCCCCAGATCTTTCCTCAGGGCCCAGAGCAGATTCCTGCCTGCAGGGCACTGGGCTGAGCCAGGGTGCCTGGCTGATTGAATCCCTGCGACTCATAGCCATTTCCTTACCAGGAAACAGTCCTGGGCTTGTGTCAGCTAGACATGGGGCAGGACCAGCATGCCAGCTGATCGGTGGCTCTAGTAGAATTAGGGCCTGGCTCTGTGCCTACAAACCTTCCTGCGAGGTTTCTTCAGGCTGCCACCCATCTGCCTGGTGGATGAGGGAGGGAGGTCCGTTATTTCCTCCTGCCTGAGGAACAGAGGTCCGTGTGGAGACCTCATCCGTTCAACCTGTAAGTGATCTGAGCCCTGTACCTCCGTCCATGTAGTCCTCAATCGCACAAATGTTAACTGGGTCTTCTGTGTGCCCTGCACTGTCCTAGTCTAAGTTGATCCAGCAGGGATGGAGGTGAAAGAAGCTGTAGCTTTGTGCAGCTTCAGGGGCTTAGTTAGTGGTGGTGGCAGTGGGTGGAAGATAATAAGTAAACAAGAACGTTATCAACTAGGAATAAGGGTTATGATGTTGAAGATAAAACAGGGCGACATGAAAAAGACTGTTGTCTTCTAGTCTCATTGGGGCTGTCTGGTTAGCTCAGTTGTTTAGAGTGTGGTGCTGATAACATGAAGGTCCGGGGTTCGATCCCTGTCGCTGCCAGCCACCAAAACCAAACCAAACCAAAACACAGCTTTCTCTCTTTTAAGGAATGCTTCTTGGAGCATAGTAGTAAAAACTGTTCTTGTTCCTCAGAGATCTCACAAACAGCATGGAACATAAATACGGTTCCAAAGAGTCTGGGGAGAAGTGAAAAATCCTGTGTCATGTGGAAGAACTAGTGGATTTGCCCACCAGCTAGGTACTTTGTTTTGTTCACTGCCGTAACTTCACAATCTGGAGTAATGGTACATAGTAGGTCCTCAACAGATTTTCATTGGCTCCACAGGGCTGAACTAGGATGAATGGATGCAAACATTACAGAAAGGGAGTTCCACAGACTGTAGAGAACAGCTTTTTTATAGCCAGAGCTGTCAGCAAATAAAAAGGGCTGCTTCATGAGGCAGTAAGCCCTGCAGCCCAGGAGGGCTCAGGAAGAGCTGGGATGCCCACATGCTGTGCACGCTGGACCGGGGACTTCTGATCGAGAAGGAGGTTGGACAAGGTGACCTCCATTGTCCTGTCTGGCACTGAGGCTCTGTCATTCCGTCACCAGCCCTCCCCAGGCCCAGTCTGCCTGGTCTTGCATCATAAATGCCTGGACTTTGCTGACAATGCCTGTGTCTTTCTTGCCATAGAATTGTGCACGAAGAGAAGTCCTGACTGCTCAGTAAAAGGGAAAATCACTTGGAAAAATACCTTCCTTTACTGACCCTGCAGCTCTGTCCTCATTTTATTTTTTATGTATCAAATTGCCAACAGTGAAATTGCTAGATGCAGGGAGGGCTTGTGCTGTTTGTTTCCTTTATGGCCCAGAGTTCCCACCAGTTGGCCAGTGGAGAAAACAATTAGTGGCATTGGCTCGAGACTCAGGCTCGAGACTCAGGCTGGAGGACATGAGAGCAGCAGGGGCTGAGTGCGATGTGGGAGCTGGGCCGGCTGGGATGGCCAGGGCCAGGGTGAGCATGTACTCACGTCGCCATATGCCTAGGACCTCCCACCCCACACCCACACCAATTCATCAAGCTGGTTTTTTTCTGTAAACACTTCAATTGTTTTTAAATCCACTGTCTTAAGGGGACCTCTCTGCCTCAGCACAGTGGCTTACTTTCCTTCCTCAATGCTCCATGTCTGCTATTGGGCCTATGATGATGCAAATACAATCTGGTCATGTATCGATTGTCTATTTGTAGGCCTTCTTTGCAAATGCCTAGATGTTGCTACCTGAGTTGGTGTGTTGGTCTCAGAGGGAGGTCCCAGAGGGCAGAGAATGTGTCTGTCTTGTTCTTTATAGGGAGCTGTGCTTGTCACCTCTGGGTGTTGTTGTTATGTTTTTTGGTTTGTTTTGATGTGTTTGGTCTTTTGTTTTTTGGCAACCATGCCCTCTCCTTGTGGGCTGTTGATCTGCTTATAAAGCAGAGCTCCAAAGAGAGGAGACAGTTGATGCACAAGGGGTTCTTCTGCTGGGAGCAGGAGACTGGGCCTCCCTGGTGTTTTCTTCCTCTGGACGATTCCTCCATTACTGCTCATATCTGGGGGAGTGATGTAATCCTCAGTTCATTCATTCATTCACTCACTCATTCATTTACTCACTTGTTTGTTCAATTAACCACATTTACTGAGGCCCTTCTATAAGCCCAATCTTGGGCTTGGCCTCCAGGAATGCAGAAATAAGTAAGAACCTGTCTCAAATCATACGTAACAGGAGAAACAGACTTGTAGACTGAGAAATGCTGTAAAGCATAGCAGGCAAGCCCCACGATAGACTTGAGAGGTGGTGAAATGGAGAAGACAGTGCAGGGACTTTAGAATCCAACAGACCCTCAGGGTTCAAATCCTGACTCCAGCTTTTACAAGTTTTGCGACCTACTTGAGCCAGGGTTTAATGGAATGATAATGTCTGTCTTCTAAGATTGTAGTGAGGGAGAATTAAATTAGATAACACACAGTCAGCACTCTATAAATATAGATCTCTCCTCTCCATTGTCTGGGAGAATGTAAAAGGAGTGACTCACTTTGCCTGGGCAAATTAGGAGGGCTTCACAGTGGAGGTGGTTTTTGAGCTTGATCTTACAACATAGAGAGCAGATTTCCAGGTGAAAATGAAGAGGAAAAACTTTCCAGAAAGTGGGAACAGGCATTTTTTTTTTTTTTTGACACAAACCCTAATAAGGAAAAATCCTGGCCTATTCAGAGAAGCATGTACTGTGGGGTGGAAAGGAAGTTGAGAATCTGGTTATGAAGAGCCTTGGGTGTCCAGCTGAAGATTTTGAATTTTATTGTCAACAGCAGGAACGTAATGGAAATTTTTAGGCAGTAAGTGACATGAATTGATTTTGTGTTTTAGGATAATAACTCTGGGGGGCAATGTGGAAGTAGGAGTGGAACAGGGGAGACAGCAGGGTGGGCATGGATCTGGAGAGACTACAGGCAGTCATTCAGCAAACTTTTATTGAGCAGCTATTATGTGCCAGGCACACCACTGAGCACTGGGGATACAAAGATGAATTAAATAGGATCCCTGGGGGAGGCAGATAAATAGAGAACACAATAAGCTGTGGTAAGTGTTATGCTAGAGGGAAGCATAGGTCCTACTGAGGCCCATGGAGGGTCTGCTAATAAAAGAGGCTGTGGACAAGGCTGCTCACACATCACACAGGTGTGCACACATTGCACAGCTCATGGGGGTGTCGTTCACACAGCTATGTAAGGGGGTCCTCATATTAAAATTGTACAAGAGAGTTTGAATCAAGGGAAGGACAATTCAGGAGAGGAAGCATTGAATTCAAAAAGTAATCTGGAGTTGGAGTTGACAGTCGATTCAAAGTAAGGATTGAGGGGAGGAAGGGGAACAGTCCCTCTGGAAGGTACTGAGGCTAAGGTTAAGGGGAAAGGAACTCTGGCCGCTAGTGGGAGTGACTGGAGGCTGAGGGACCCTTGCATACTGAGCCTCCCTTCTCCTTATCTTAGAACCTAGCCCAGAGGGTGTGATTTCTATCCCCTACTGTGGGCTCTCCTACCCCTCTCTTCAGACGCCTGTGGCAGTCCTCTCCCAGAAGAACCAGATTTAAGATTCAGCTCTGTTACCTAGTAATATGTGCATGATGGTGAGCAATGCTTCCCTCTTGTTTCTGTGGTGGGACAATGGGGGAAGTGCTTTGTACTGTAAAACCCTAGGCTGATGTTAGATAGTAGCTGTCCTCATTGTGGGCGGCAGACTGGCTTGGATGGAGAGGAAGGGAATGGGTTCAGTGAGCTGGAGATGGGGAGGAGGGCTAGGTAGTTGGTTTGTTTAAGAGCTTCTTTCTGGGGAAGGATGTGAAAGAACAAAGTAGACCTCAGAAGTTCAGGGTCTTTGCAGGAACTTGCTGCACTGTCCAGCACTTCCAGAGCTCCTATGTCAGGGGAGGTGTGGAGTGAGGGCCAGGGAGAGGACGAGAGCTCTGCAAAACCAAAGAGCAGAGGCGGGCCCAGGGCTGCGAGTAGATGGGTGGTGGTGTGGCTCCTACCCAGGGGATGAGTGTGTGTGTGTGTGTGTGTGTGTGTGTGTCTCAGAGAGTTGGTAACTGGACAAGTTCCAGGTGAACTTGCAGGTAAGGGGAGCCCAGCCTAGTCCGGGGCACGGGATGGATGACCTTTGTGCCCTCTAATCACTTCCTGTTTCATTGAGAGGCAGCTGGGATATTCAGAAGGAAACTTTAACATGGACCCAGAAGCATTTGTATCCTTGGCTATGTCATTACCTTATTTGCTGTTACCTGAGCCTCAGTTTCTGCATGTGTAATATGGGATGCCAGTCCCTCCCTCACAGGGCTATGGAAATGAAAACACTTGATAATCTGCAGAGCTCCACACTGCTGTAACAATAGCTAATATTTGAGTCCTTACTGAGTGCCAGGCGCTTTTCTGTGTGCTTTACATATGCATGTTGCCTCGTTAAATCTTCACAACTACCTGAAGTAGGTACAGTTATTCCCCAGTTTGGTAGGTGAGGACGTGGATGTACAGACAGGTCATCTGGGCTGCCAGGCAGTCTGGCTGCAGCCTGTCCCCTAGCCACCTGCTGTACCTTCTCTTTGTGGTGCATGATAAGTCTGCCAGGTAAGGAATTGTTACTCATCTTGGGGCACTCAATGCTTGCAGAGGGGGCCGCGAGATCCACCCTGGGAGAGGCTAAAATGGTACAAGAGAGTGCATGGAAAGCCCCTTAAAAATAAAAATGGTGACACAAGCGTGAGATTGTCCTCCTGGCTGGCATGTCCTTTCCTCCCTAAGAAGAGGACTAAGAATGTGACTACAGGCCACTCCTCCCTCATTCCTGCTCAGATTCACCTCAGCTCTGGCTTGGCCCCTTCTGTGGCTTCCCTTCCCCCAACCTGTGGCCTCCAACCGGCAGGATCAGATATGGCCTTTGTCCTTCTGCCTGGCTGCTCCCTTTCAGGGGATAAAGGCCTCAGTGTCTGGGAACATTGATAGTTCAGGGGAGCCTGAGGGGCAACTCTGGGAAGTCAGACGGGACTCCCCAGATAAATGCCTTTCTGCCCCACCACCTCCCTCAGCTTGGGTGCTTTTCCATTTTCCTAGGTCCCTGCTTAGGGGGGAGATGGGGAAACAGCAGAAAATGTACCTTCTGGAGAGGCACTGAGGAGGCAGTGATGGGCCAACTCTGGCAGGGGCTGTGAACAGCAGCATGGGGTGAGGACTCCTCCCCTGCTCTCCCATGCTCCCTCCAAGACCAGTGATGGCAATGGGCAATGGCAGTGCCGAGAGGGGTCAGGGTTCCCGGCAGCCCAAGCCATGCTGGTGGTGGCTGTTCCTGTGAGGACACTGTGTGCTTCCTCCCAAGGGAGGAAAGGCTCTAACTATTAACTAGCTTAAGGTGAGCTGAGAACCGTGGTAGGGATGACAAAAAGGCTAATGCAGTTTTATGTCACTTTATAATCATAATTATTACTAATAGCTACCATTTACATAGCATTTACTATGGCTAAGCACTTTACGTACTTTAGTTCATCTGATCTCTACAGTCATATTTTATAGGTGGAGAAACTGAGGCTCAGCAAGGTTACTTCACTTGTCCATGGTGACGTTACCCATTGAGGCAATACCACAGTGAGGCTAGGGTCATGCTCTTTTTTTTTTTTTTTTCCTTTTTGTCTTTTTTCGTGTCCGGCAATGGATCACAACCCTCAGGGTCACGCCCGTACCAGACCAGGACCGGCAACGGGATCACAACCCTCAGTGTTGCACCCGCACCTCGCTCAGCCAGTGAGTGGGAACCAGTCTGCATGTGGGATCCGAACCCTTGGCGGGAGCACCGCCGCGCTCCCAAGCGGCGCACTGTAGCAGTGCGCCACCGGGCTGGCCCTAGGGTCATGCTCTTTGATGCCAAAACAACCCCATGTTTAATCCTGTTTTTACAGCCTAGCTCTGCAAGTAACTAGCTTTGTGACATCAGGCAAATTACTGAATTTCTCTTAGCCTCCATATTTCCACCTGTAAAATGGGGTTAATAATAGGTATCTTAAGAGTAGGTGTTGAGGATTCAGTGAGACAATCCACATATAGGATGAGCTTGCTGTCTTGAGCATTCATTCATTCATTCATTCATTCATTCATTTAGCAGATGTCACCTGGACGCCAGCTCTGCCATGGCTGCGCTGTGTGCGAGTTACACAAAAGTGAGCAAGATGGACAAGGTGCCTGCCTTTGTGAACACAAGCAATCTCTATAAGGCATGATGAATGCTGTATATAGGAAGCATTATGTGAAAGGAAGTATACAAAAGTGGCAGAGCAGGAGGTGAACCCACTTCTGCCTGCCTTCAAAGCCAGGGTTGGCCTTAATGTGAAGTCCCGCATGGGGGAGGGGACGGTCCTCTCTACTGGCTGGGGTGGTTCATGCCCAGAGAGAGTGTCCATCCTTTCTGGACACCCACTTTCATGGAAAGTGGACAAACTGGACTTCCCTAAAGGAGGATAGTGGTAAAGCTTCTAGAAACCACTTATTCTAGATTCATTTATTTATTCAGTGTTTTTAAAGTACCAGGCACTTTTTCTAAGTGCTGAGGATACAGCAATGAACAATATAGGAAAAGAAAATCTCTACCCTCATGGATTTTATAGGGCTCAGTCAGGAAGACAGAGAATAAACAAGTTAATAAGTAAAATATTAGTAAGTTGGATATTGATAGTATGGAGAATAATAAAGCAAGGGAAGGGGAATCTAGAATGTGCTGGGCAGTGGTGCAATTTTAAGTAGTGTGATTAGGGAAGAACTCACTCAGACCTTGGTGAGAAGGTAACAGTGGAGGAAAGATCTAATGGAAGTAAAGAAGCAGGCATATTAAATGGCAAACCTATGTTGTATATATTTTACCATAATAAAAAAAAAAGGAAGAAAGAGAGGAAAAAAAAAAAGGGGGAAAGGCATTTCAGAACAGCAAATGTAAAGATCCTAAGAGGGGAACGTGTGTTTGAGGAAAAGCCAGTAAAGATGTAGTGAAGTGAGCAAGGGAACTAGTCATAGAAGTAAGGTGTGTGCAGGTGTGCCCATGTGCACAAATCAGGAAGGGCTGCAATATGCGATATAATTCTGACACTGACCACCCAGAGTTAGCACAGATGCCATGGGTTAAGGCACAGTCCCCCAAAAGACTGCCCTTACTTCAGACACCAACTTCAAATTCAGGAGTCCCTAGGCTGCCTGCACTTTGACCAATTGGCTACAAATTCAGAGATTTCCATGACCCTTTAGGTTCAATAATTTGATAGAATTACTCACAGAACTCAGGACAGTGCTGTACTTAGTTATGGTTTTATTACAAAGGATACAAATCAGGACCAATCAAATGAAGAGACACATAGGGCAAGGTCTGAGAGGGTCTTGGCTGTGGAGTTTCCGTGCTCTCTACCTATGGAATCAAGACCTATTACCCTTCCCACACATAGATGTGTTTACCAGCCAGGAAGCTCCTGTGACTCCAGGTTTCCAGAGTTTTTATTTGGGTTTCTTTATTGAATCATTAACTATCTTACTGAATTTAATCACCAACCTTTCTCCCCTCCCTGGAGGTCAGCAGGTCAGGCTGATAATTCATCCTTGGTCTTTCCAGCATGGCCAGCCCCCATGCAGGATCACCTCATTAGCATAAACCCAAGTGTGGGCCAAGGGTCTACCATGAATAATAATGATATGCCTATCACTTGGGAAATTCCAAGGGTTTAGAGTCTCTCCTAGGAACTGGGACAAAGCAGACAAATTCTTTATTATAGGATAAAGGCCTTGAAGGAATTATAAAGACTTGGGCTTTTACTTTGAATGAGATCAGAAGTCACTGGCAGATTTTGTATGTTTGTTTTTGTTTTTGTTTTGTTTCGGTGGCTGGTGGGTAAAGGGATCTGAACCCTTGACCTTGTTATCAGCACCACGCTCTAACCAAGTGAGCTAAGCAGGCAGCCCCATTGGCAGATTTTGAGCAGAGGAGTGACATGGTATAATTTCAGTTCTAATAGAATCACTCCAGCTGCTATGTTAAGAACAGACTGTGTGAGGAAAGAATGGGAGCAGGGAGACCCCTTAGGTGGCTATTGCACTAATCCAGACACTTGATGAAGGCTTCGGCACCTATGGCACCCACAGAGGCTATGCAGAGCGGTCCATTTATAGGAATTATTTTGAAATTAGAACTAGCAGGGCTCGCCAATGGATTGAATGCAGGGTGAGAGGAAAAGAGAGATCAAGGATGGCACTGAAGCTTTGTCATGTGGACCTGGTGAGAAAAGCCGTCATTTACTGATAGGACCAGGTTTGAGAGTGGACGATCAGGAGCTCAGCTTTGGACATGTTAAGTTGAGATGCCAATTAGACACCCAAGTGGAGTTGCTTAATAAGCAGTTTGACAGATGTGACTGGAGCTGCAACTGGAGGGAGAAATCTGAGCTGGGATAGAACAACAATGTAGAGATGGTGTTTAGTATCCTATGACTGGATGGATTCCCATGGGAGTGAACAGAGAGAAGAGGGCCAAGTCAGGACACTGGGAGACTGAGACACTCCAGCAAGAAGATGAGGAGGAACAACAAAAGGAGGCTGTGGGAAGGGTGAGGGCGTAGGAGGAAAACCAGGAAAGCACAGGATCCTGCAAGACCAGTGAGGAAAGTCTTTGAGGAGGGGGTGATCCACTGTAACAAGTGCTACTGATTCATCAAGCAAGATGAGGACTAAGACGAGGACTAAGGTTGGACTTAGCAACCTGGATGTTACTGGTGACCTTGGTGAGAAAAGTTCTAGTGTGAGTTTATGAGAGAATGGTAGGAGAAGGATTGTGTATTCCACTACACTTGCTGTAAAGGAGAGCAGAGAAGGGAGGGGGGCAGCTGGATCAGGGGTCAAGAGGGAGTTTTTTGAAAGGGGAGAAAATGTAAGCCATGTGTATGCGGTTGCCTATGGAAATAACAGTTTAAGAAACTAGGGATGCTTGGCCATGAGAAGAGGAGGCTAGGGGGGCATGTCATAACTCTCCTCTCATGCTTAAAGGAGTGTCACACAGAAGAGAATTAGATTTACTTTATGTGCCTCCAGAGAGAAGAACTAGGACCAATGGTAGGAAGCTGCAAAGACAAAGATTGTAGTGCAGTCTAAATGAGAACTTTGTGCATCCATTTATTCTCTCATTCAGGAAATCAATGTTGAATGCCTGCTGTGTGAGCGGCACTGGCCTAGGCACCAAGGACAGGGTCGTGTTGAAGGCTCAGCCCTTTCTGGCTAGGGGAAGAGAGCAACACAGACAAACAATTGTGATACTGTGTGCAAAGTGCTGAGCAGGGCCTCTGTCTGACTGGGGTGGGGAATGGGGGTTCAGAGGAAGGTCAGGCTGGGTGGAGAAGCTATAATTGGCTGCGGATATTCCACCTTCTGATAACTGAGAGCCTATCTGGGCTAAATAAATGAGGCTTAAAAATGAACCTCGGTTATCAGGTACATTTTCTGGATGAGTAGGCCACATGGATACAGCCTTCATAAAAATGATGTCTGATAGATGCGTGGTGCTTTATCATTTACAGAGCACTTTTAATCCTCACAACAGCCCTGCCAGGATCATTCTGTTGTCCCTGTTTTATAGTTGGGTTAACTGGAGCTCAGAGCAGTGAGCCTTGCCTGAGGTCACATAATTAATATAAAGACAGAGCTTGGGCCAGAACCAAGTTCATGAGTCCGTGGTCCAGTGTACACACCCTCCCCGAGCTGCGAAATGCTGACTATAGTTTACATACTCCCTGCTCTGACCCATGCACAAAAGCGCTTGGGGCCAGGATTTGGATCTCAGGTGAAATGTTTCCTACCCTGTGCACTTTCCCCTGATGTCTTGGAGCTTTCTCTAGTGTGGTTCCCAGTAAAAGAATCTGCTCTTATTAAGCCAGTTTCCTGTCCTCTGCATGGGCCTTTCTCCCCGACTCTTCCCCTCTGGCCCCGATCTTCCCCTTTTTCCTGACCTTGCTTCACATTCTCTAGCAAGAAAAATCTCTGGAACTCAAGAGTGGCCTAAAACTATGAGATTCTGCATACTTCCTAGGCCAGCAGTCCTTGAGTTTTTTGGATATTGGTGAAACCTAATGAGTCCAGAAAATTAAGTAGGTTTAGATATCTAAAAACTGTAAATAAGAATGACAGAAGGAAGAAGGATAGGACAAAAGTAATAATTGAAAACTGCCTTGGGCTTACTACCTGTAAGAATGTACTAGTATGAGGGTGCTTCAAAAAGTTCTTGGAAAAATTGAATTAAAAGATAATACAAGTCTTTCCACAAACTGAAGAACCCTCGTATTATCTCCGTCTTACAAATGAGGAAACTGAGGCACAGGGAAGTAAAGCAAGTTGCCCCAGCTTGAGTAGCAGAGGCGGCTACTGAGTGAACACGTTTAGCCACTGTGCATGCTCTACTGTCTCCCTGGAGAGGGAAAAGAGGAGAGAAACAAGACTAGGAGATGCTTTTATTCAACATGTTTTTTTGAGCTTCCAATGTGCTGAAGCTATGGGGGAAGAAATAGATCTAGTCCCTGCCCTCAGTGAACTCACAGCTACAGAATCACAGAACATCAAAGTGGGAAGAGACCTTGGAGAAGTCATCCAAATTGGGACACAGGGAGGTGAAGTGAAATACCTATGAAGGAAAAAGGAACACACACCTTTGCACAAATACAAAAATAGCATAAAACATACAAGTCAGCAGTTCAAGGCAGGCCCTTAACAACCACTGGTGAGCACCTGTTATAGTAAATACATGCGCTGAGAGCTGCCACAGGAGTGAAGCAAAATCCATGCCCCACAGAGGAAGGGGAGATTGCGAGGATAGAAAATAGCATGACATTGGCCAAACGAGTGCAAAGCTTTAAAGCACTTGAGAAATAATGAGCAGCCCCATTTGGTAAGAATTGAGCTCATCTCTAAGAAAGAAGTGAAAGGTCAGGTGGAGATGCTAAGGGATGGAACACAAACTGAGCTCAGAAGAAGCAAAAGAAGCAGTCAGGTGGGGCTTATCAGGAAAGGCTTCCTGGAAGAGGGGTCACTTGGGTTGCATTTAGAGAGAATACAAACTTAGTTTAGCAAGTGAGGAGGCAAAATGAATAAGATATTTTTAGGAGAAGATTGTATGGGAGGGGGAAAAGGAGGAAGGAATTAACTTTGGGGCTTGGTTCAATTCTAAAAATGTCAGTTGTGAGTCTGCTAAGAGCTGGACATCATTGATAAGTGTAAAGACAAATTAAAAACATAGCACCTGTCCTCAAGGAGTTTGTAGTTCAGTACTTCATAGAGTTTTAGGATGCACAAGTTCCATGAGAACTCAGGTGGGGCCCTTGGCCCAGGCTGGGGGATTAGGAAAGGATGAACTGTGTCTTTTCGAGGGGGAAAAGGAGGAAGGAATTAACTTTGGGGCTTGGTTCAATTCTAAAAATGTCAGTTGAGAGTCTGCTAAGAGCTGGACATCATTGATAAGTGTAAAGACAAATTAAAAACATAGCACCTGTCCTCAAGGAGTTTGTAGTTCAGTACTTCACAGAGTTTTAGGATGCACAAGTTCCATGAGAACTCAGGTGGGGCCCTTGGCCCAGGCTGGGGGATTAGGAAAGGATGAACTGTGTCTTTTTTTCTTTTTAATTTATCTATTTATTATTTAAATTTTTATTTATTATTAGCATATTTATTCTTACAAATCGTGATATGTCTTTATGCACTTTACCCGAACTTGAGAATCAAGAGGAGTGCGCCAAGTGATGGGGGAGGGGTTCATCCTACCGCAGAGCACTGAGGTGGAGTGTAGCTTGGTGTTTGCAGAAACAAGACAGTCCAGGATTTCTAAAAGGTAAAGTGCACACTGGAGAGAGCAGAAGAGGATGCCAAAGGGGTAAAGAGCAGCTAGGTTGGGCAGGACCTAACCTAATTGAACTTCATTTGAAGTCAATGTGGAGCCATTGAAGGGTTTTACACAGTGCAATGATATCATGAGATTTGTGTTTTAGAAAGATCATCCTGGCAACTGTGTGGAGAATGGATTTAAGGGGAGTGAGCTGGAGACAGGGGAACCAATTAACAGGTTATTGCAATAGTCCAGGGGAGCGATTACAAAGACCTCTACCAAGGTGGGAGGGGTGGAGAGGAAGGGATAGAATTGAGACCTATATAGGAGGGATATTCAGTGGTACCTGCTACAAGGTAAGAGAGGAAAGAGTCTGGGATGAATCCCTGGTTTAAATGAGGGTGGAGGGGTAGCAGGATTGGTGGGCAGAGAGACTAATGAAATGAAGCTGAAAATACCCACACCACAGCCACAGCCTCTAGTGAACTAGGGAGGATCATCAGAGCCAGCGTCCACAGCTTTAATGGACTGAGCTGGTGTCAAGTGATGGTGAGCAATTTCTGAAAAATCCCTGGATGAGGACCAAAGACTTGGCAGTTTTTCAAGTTTAAAGCCAAAAATCAGTGTCTGGAGACGGGCATTGGAGGAGAGAGAGGTGTGTGTGTGAGTGTGCATATACACACACACATATGTATAAGATGTGGTTGGAGAGTACCTACATTTGGCCAGGAATTCCTGGGTTCCAGGGTCTACTGCTCCTCTTAGGTTCCAGGCAGCAGTACTGTCTACGCTATCAGCCTCCTAATGAGAACAGAGGATCAATCCAACTTTCTCCTTTCCAGAGTTCTGCAAGGGGTCAAGGAAATCAGATAGAGGATTTGGAGGCTAACAGAAATACAGGAGAATATTGCGCATTAAAGCAAGAAGTCACTTGCTTGGGAGGCCACTGAGCACTGCAGTGCAGTGTGTTCAGTGTTCAAGGGAACTTTATGAAAGTGGGGAGAAGAGGGGGAGTAGCGACAGCAGGAGACCAGAGTTACACTTCTGGCGTTGCTCTTGACCAGCTCTGTGACTTCAGGGGATTCACTTCACCTCTCTGGGTCTAAGGTTTTTCATCTGTAAAATAAGAGGATTGGATTAGATCATCTCATGTGGGTTTCTTCCAGCTCTAAAGTTTCATGATTCTGAAGAACGCAGTCAGATATCTGCTCTAAGGTTAGTCTATTTCATCCTTCCCTCATCTCACTATCTACACTTTTCCAAAATCTTATCTTTACTGGATTCTTGAAAACTTGAGAGTAGGAAGTCCTCTGTCATGTCTACCTTCCCTTTCTTCTGCTTCAACATATGCCTTATTGGGGAGAAAGAATATTTGCTCACTGTTGCTCAGAACAAAGGCCCCTCCTCATCCTTCAGCGTTGGCTAAACTGGATCAGCTGTTCTGATGGTGGATGTGGCCATGGCAAGTGGAGGGCAAGGAGCTCACGGGCAGCCCAGTGCGGCTGCAGGGTTTGCTCACACTCAACTCACACTCAAAGCCTTCACTGTCCTCCTGCCTCTGTGCCTGTGTTTATGCTGTTCCCTCTGCCTTGAAGGGCTTCCTCTCTTTCCTATGGTCTCTCCTAAAGCAAGGGGAGACATAAGAATCCTGATTCCCAGCTCCTACTTCTAGCTCTCATCATCTATAGTGACAGATGATAAGCTATTATTTACTTTCATGGTTCATGGTCACACAACGAATACCCATAGACGACAGAGTTGACATTAATGAAATAGTAGCAATGGCTAATATTTTAAAGTATTTACTATGTGTATGTCTCATTTGATCCTCACACCTGTCAGCACTACGAACAACCATCACGTAGCTGCAACAACACCAACACTAGAGTAACTGTCCCTACGCTTGACTTCTGGTTATCTCCTTTTTGTGGAGACACAGTGAATAGACTCTCTTCTCCCTCCTGCACTCTCCTTTCTCCTAACTCATTCTCTTCTCCTGCTTACTCTTTTCCTGGGAAGGGTGCAAGAATAATTTTTTCTAAAAACTTCCTTTCAATGGCTCCCTGTCATCTACAGGATAAAGTCCATACTCCTTAGAATGACCTTGGGTGGCCACCAGGCCACTCATCATTGACCTCTGCCCTCTACGACCATACCCTCCTTTTCCAGGATTCTCATAAATGCCTTCACCTGCTGTCTGGTTACCCACACTGAAAATGCCCCACTTCTCTTCAGCTTCCACATTCTCCCAACCATTAAATCCTATTGATTCTACCCCCTTCATATATTTCATATCCATTCCATTTCTCTTTATCCACTGTCTTAGTTTTATATCCTTATAATTTCTCTCCAGGAGCAGGGAACTGCTGCTGCACCCACCCTCCCCCCAACTACTGGCAGAGTGTTCTGTCTAATCACTTCTCTTAACCACTGTGATAAAATCCAAACTCCTAATCCAGGGTATAAAACTCTGTATGATCTGGCCCCAGCCTACCGCCCTTGCTCCATCTCTCTTTCTTCTTTCTCCTAACTCTAGCTAAGCAGAACCACTTGCAGATGCCACGGTCCACCAAACATCCACACCCCTGAGCCTTGGCCCATATTTTTCTTTGGCCTGCAGGAACCTCCTCCTACCATACACACACACACACACACACACACACACACACTCCCCTTTTCAAATCTTAGTCTACGTGGTATCCCTTCTATGAAGTCTTCCTGACCAACCATATTTTTACCATTGCACCTATAACCCCATGTTGCATTTATGTGTGGAAGTCTGTATTCACCTGTAAATTCCTTGAGAACAGGAGGCACGTGGGATTCTACTTCCTGTCTTCATCCCCTAGCACAGTGCCTGATACATAGTAGCGCAAATGCAAATTAAATATTGATTGGATGGATGAATGAATGAATGACATTCAAGAACTGTCACAATCTGATCCCAGGCTACCTGTTCTTCCTTATCTTTCTTTTTTTTTTTTTCTCTCTTTCCTTTTTTGTCTTTTTTCGTGACCGGCAATGGATCGCAACCCTCAGTGTTGCGCCCGCA
>NW_007734366.1:0-11125 GCF_000696425.1 Galeopterus variegatus | reverse complement strand
AAGAACTGTCACAATCTGATCCCAGGCTACCTGTTCTTCCTTATCTTTCTTTTTTTTTTTTCCTCTCTTTCCTTTTTTGTCTTTTTTCGTAACCGGCAATGGATCGCAACCCTCAGTGTTGCGCCCGCACCTCGCTCAGCCAGTGAGCGGCCTTCTCTCTTTCCTTTTTTGTCTTTTTTCGTGACCGGCAATGGATCGCAACCCTCAGTGTTGCGCCCGCACCTCGCTCAGCCAGTGAGCGGCCGGTCTGTATGTGGGATCCCAACCCTCGGCGAGAGCGCCGCCGCACTCCCAAGCGGTGCACTGTAGCAGTGCGCCACCGGGCCGGCCCTTCCTTATCTTTCATAAATGATAAAATGCATCATTTTATAATTGCCATAGACAAGTAGCTTGCAAGTGTATTTAAGGGGATTATCACTTTTAATCCTCAGAATCCTGCCTTTCCATAAATACCCAGTGCCCCGTCCATGCCAGACTCTTCCCCAGATACACCATACACTTCCTTGCCTTTGTCTTCGCTGTTCTTTGCACCAAGAATCCCTTTACTCCTATATCTCCCATATCTGCTGGTTCAAGGCTTAATGTTGCCCCTTGCTCAGATCCTTCTCAGATTGACCTTCTCTTTTCCCACCATTGGAATTAGTCATTTCTCTCCTAAACACCAAAGGTGATGATTGACCTGAGCTTTATATTTAGCTAAAGCTATTTATTATAAATACCTCAAGGGCAAGGCAATGCCTTATTAACACCTTATCTTGACAGTGCTTAACATGAACTCTGGCACATAGTAGGTCCCCAATGCTTGCCTGCTAATTAGAATAGGACAGAATTGAACTGAATTGTTTAGGTTTCAAAGTTCTTCCAGTTTTTGCTGGAACCACAGGCCAGAGGGAATCAAGAAAGTTGTGGGAATGGGTTGGAGCTGAGGGTGAGTGAGGGTGTGGCCACAGGGGAGGCTTGCTTAAAGTTAACAGAAACTTTCTTACAAAATTTGGAAACACTATTTTTTGCTAACAAGTTGCCTGTGGGTAATAATGGAAGCATCATTATTACTATTATTTAATTTTTGATTGTCCCAAACAGCATGCTGAACTTTGATTAATGTGCCAATAGCCAACCTAAGCTCGTGCCAGGAACTCGTCATGACATTTTCTCAAAATGGTTCTCAGAGCCCTGTCCCTGTCCTCAAAGAACGAATACCATCTTGAGAATTGGAGGGGGTCTTCTGGATCTTCTGTCCAGCCCATGCACTTTACAGCTGAAAAAGTAGGGCCTAGAGGATGTGCTGGCTCACCCACGGTCTCCCTGGTAGTATGTGGCAGAGCTGGAGTTCAAACCCAGTTCTTCAATTTTCTAGCTGATGTGGTTTTTGCTACTCTCTGTACTAAAATCTGACCCCACCAAACTGCTGTTACAATTCCTCCTATTCTGTCTTCCTCAATTCTGCTCAATTCAACAAATATTTATTTTGTCAAGTATCTACTCCTGCAGAGATGCCTGTGCTGGGGGATATTGAAAAAAGAGAGATGGTCAAGGTAGACGTACCTGATCTTGACAAGTTTACTGCCTAAACTGTGGGTGGAGGTGGGGGTGATGGGGGGCGGTGCACATAGGGGACCTTACTTTCATAGAGCATTTCAGCAAGCATCTTCAGACTTGTTTCTTTGGGCTTTCTTGCTGTCCCTTTCTTGGGCCATCCACTATTGCTATTTTACCATTGACGAAAAGGGCTCAGAGGCTGAGCTGGTACTTGATTGAACCTAAGCCCCAAACACTTGTGACTGTCAACTGCCTGCCTTCCTTTCCAAATGAATGAGAATGAAGAAGCCTGGGGTTGCCTACCCTATGTTGGCTACCTTAAAAAGATGGAAGCAAGGAAAGAGACCCAACCCAGGAAGGGGAGGGGGCCTCTCCTAAGCTCCTAGAGCCTGACATTTGCTGTCATCACCAACAGCTGTTCTCAGCTCAACAGCACCACTCTCTTTGGTCCCCTCAGGCCTCTTTCACTCCCTTCTGGAAGAAACATAGCTCAAGTTCTTTATTTGTGCAGCTCTAACAGAGCTGGGGATCCAAGAGAGATAAGTTGGCAGGTCTGGGGACCTGGATATGGGGTATTTTTGCTGAGAAACCAAGGAGAACTCTGCATTAGTAGCCTCGGTTACCCCAACCTCATAGGCAGTAGCAGCAGTCCCCCTCCCTGTGCCCTGTTCGTCCAAGCACCGTCTCAGGAATGCCAACACGCCATTAATTTGTGTGCCTTGCAAATACTTTATTGGCATCTTGTGGTGTTGAAAGTCATGTAATTATGAGCAGAATTTATATGTTGCCAGGGCTGCCTGGGCCCTCCGTGCGTCTCCTTCCAGGCACTGCAAATATTGAAGACTGATGTAGAAAAGAATCAAACCTACCCGCCTTTATATCTATGCACCCTGTAGATAAGGTTTTAATTGAAAATTGGTTCGTCTGTTCCCTGTGCCTAATTACAAGCTGCCTGCACTGCCAACAAAGCACGTAGACAGGAGCCCAGCACCCTCAAGGAAGACCTGGGGTTGGGGTCCCGGATGGGGATGGCAGTAACTTTGGCGGCTTTTTCTCTTTTGCATCTACCACGTGAGGCCTTGGTTTCTTACCAATGAGCAGGCAGCTCTCCCTCCCATCCCTTCCCCCTCCTACTCCATGGCTGGTGCTTCTCCAGGGAGGACAGGATGCAGCTCACCGCCTGCTTCCTCCCTTCTGCCCTGCCAGGGATCTGCTCCTCCCACCCATCCTGCCAACTCCTTTCCTTCCAGCCCACATAGGCAAAGCCAATCCCTGTTTGTCAACACTGTTCCCTTTTTAAACCTCTGGGCCTGCTGGGAGGCCATGTGCCCCATTCAGGGCTCTCCTTCCCCATCCTGCTCTGTACTCTCCTCTTCCAAGAAGCCCCTGCAGTAATGATGACCGATCTTCTGCCCTATGTCCCCTCCCAAGGACTTGCCTCTCCCGTCAGACTGGAGCATCCTCCACCCTCTGCAATTCCTCCTCACAGGGCAGGAAAGGTTCTGCACCTGGGGAGGTGCTCAACAGTGGCCTGGGGTGAGGAGTGGGGCACAGGCTCTATCTGCCTTTTGCCAGGGACCCCTGAAGGTTGATCACCATGAAGAGGAGAGGCAGGGTCAGATTGGTTGCGTTGCTTGGGCAGGGCCCAAGTGTTTGATTCAAAGACCCACGTGGAAGAGAACTCAGGACCTAGCCTGGGTGATGTCCGTGGCCTCCACCCACAATCACCCTCTCTTGGCCCTGGTCACATGCCACTGCTGTCACATTGGCTCCAACATTAATCCCCCCGCCAGAGAACAGGAGGAAGAATTCATTTTCCAGCTCCAGCCGGATGCTGTGAAATATGATTTCTAAAGTGTTAATAATGCATCACGTTTAGATAGCACTTTACATCTTCCAGAGCAGCTGGCTGGGTGCGGGGTGGTGAGGTGGGACTGCAGCCTGGGCTTGGGGCTGTGGAGCTGACTCCTGGGTTTCATTTCTGGACTTCTGATCTGGAACACATGCCTACTCTTTGGTGACTTAGTTTCTCTTTCTGAAACAGGAAGGAATCATTCAGTCTTGGCTTTCTGCTAAGGTTTAGAGGTGCCTTCCTTTGCCACCACCATCCCTTTCTTTCAAACCTGCATTTATTCATCTTCTTCTAGAAAGCCCCGAGCATTCCTTCATTCATTCATCAAATCCCGATTAAGTGCCTTTTGTGTGCCAGGGCTTGGGGTGCAGAGATGCTTTGGGGGCCCCTTGGGAGTGGATGGGATAGAGGTGGGAGTCTCCTGCCCCCCAGCAGTGTGGCCTAAAGCAAAGGCAGCTGAGGGATGATGCCTCCACTCCGCTTTATTTGGGGGAGGGAGGAATATGGGTGCTCTCTGCAGGCTGCCAGGGCTACCAGAGGAACCTGGGCAGCTCACGTCTGTGAAACCAGAAAGGAACCCTTGCCTTGTCTTTGGCGGTCTTCTCAGAGCTACTAAGCCTTTAGGATCCTTGACCTCCAAAGACCTGGGACCTTTCTCAGCCTTCCCACTACATCCCCTGTGCCTTTCACATGTGTATAGGACAAGTACCCCCATCTTTTCATTCCTCTCAAGGGCTTTTCACAGATCTGTAGTATTCTCTTCTATTCATGCCACTGTGCCCTTTCCCACCATCACTTCAAAGGCTAGGGAAATCTCTTCCATTTCCCAGCCAACATCCATAGCCACTGCTTCCACGCAGCCCTCCTAGGGTGATCTGAAGAAAAGAGAAGACATGTAATAGTTATGATGGGTTACCCCATAACCCAAAGCTCCCATTGCTCCCACCCAAAAGACAGCTGCCCTCAACACGCCGGGGTACCCAGATCCTGTCCTCTGTGCAGCAGTTAGTCTCCTGAAAAGTACATGGAAATTCTGTTTTTGTAAGTAAAATGTTAACTTTTAGAAGATCAGGATTTCCAGTTTCCAAGAGTCCTGCTTTTGCCACCAACTGTCTGAAATGTCTTTGGACCTCAGTGTCCTCATCTGAAAAATGAGGCCATTGAAAAGGTGGTCACCAGGGGCTTTCTCTAACCTTCTTTGATGACACTGCTACTTCAAACAACTCCTTGGTGAATTATTAGGTAAAGAGAAGAAGCCCTTTGATAAGCATGTAATTCCCTTCCAGTTGATTGATTTCACAGGGCAAGTTAGGGGATGTGTTTTTCTGAAGGGGTAGCTTGGCTGCGCTCTGTGACGTCTTCATAGATTGCTGTGTCTTCAGCTGCGTCTTTAGCCTGTGGGTCTGGCCCAGAGTGGAAGTTCCCAGAGGCCCAGGCCTGGGGCTCTGTAATTTTGTTTGCACTTTGTCCTGCACCACAGGCTGGATGCTAACTCAAAGCTTTGTGGTGCCGGGGATGAGGAGGACGCTTCCTCCCTGCCCTCAGCCCCTCTGACTCCTCTCACTTCCTAGGAAGACAATTCCTCACCAAGTTTTCCCAACGGGTTGTGCTGCTGCTGTTCAGCTGACAACATAGCTGACGAGTTATTAAAAATCCTTCATTATTATTCTGTACTGTTTCTCTCTCTCCTCCCTCTCTGCCCTGCCCCAGGCTTCCAAGGCCCATGGCTGTCACTGAGAAATGCCTGGAGGCCTGTGGCCAAGAGCAGAGGCAGGCTTTTCTACCCCCTTCCTCAAAGTTGCCCCTCAGATATTGGCAGCTGGCCAGAGGCAGCAGGTCTCATCTGGGACTGGGGATTTTGACACCTGGGTTCTGGATCCTGCTTTCTGCAGGACTCGGGGAACTAGTGCAGGTGCTTCAGTCTTCAAAGGTCTTTATGTCAAGAAATGGCTGGAAGTCAGAGAGGGGTTTTCAGTCTCCTGGGGATCTTGGTTAGGGAGACATCTCTTAGGTATGCACATTCCAGACGACATCTGGGACCCAATACTTCATCCCCTGGGGAAAGAGTGACAGGCTAACTCCATCATCCCACTCCCCGAGCTGGGGGTCCAAACTCAGCTCATCCATCACACGTCCTGATAATCAGATTTGGCTGTAGCAAGAACAGAACATAATACTCAGTTCCTCTCCTGGGTGCCACAGCTGACAGGTCCTGAGAGATGTGGAGAGCCTGCTCCTTGGAGATGTGAAGAGGGAGGGGCAGGGCGCAGGCTGAGGGAGAGGTCCCTGCTCCAGAGTCCTGGGACAGGTAGAAAGTCACCAGAGCAGCCCAGCCCTTTTCACAGCATCCTCCCAACACAGCATTTCTCTTGGACACCCTATAAAGCAACTCTGTGCCCTGTGTCTGGTCAAGGGACCCCAGGGGTGTGGGTGGGAAGGTGTTCGGGCTCTGCCTCCTGAGCTGGAGTCCATTCTCTTAGTCTTCTTCAGGTTTCTCTGTGCTCACATCTGCCTCTTCAGACCTAACTCACTCTTATCGCAGCCCCAAGCATCAGGTTCCTTTGTCCCAAGCCTCACAGCCTTGGACCAGCCCCAAACCTACATTCAGTCTCAGTTTCTAGGACCCAGCCCCTGGGGCAGGAGGTAGGACAAAGGGGCTGGAAGCTCAGGGTGACTGGGTTAGAGACAAGGGTAAGCATCCTTCATTAGCCAGAGAATTCAGGGCCTGCATTTCCACCTTGATCCGGCCTCCAGGTTGAGTTGACATCTTTTGTTGGTCTCTACATTTGTTTGCCCATTATGAATTCTATGAATTCTATGAATTATGAATTCTAACTGAGGACCAGAGGTGTGGGGACAGAAAGAAATTGGGGTTAGAGTCAGGTGAAATGAAATTGGTGTTAGGAACAGTGGCCTTTAGGATTAGGGTGGAGAATAGTCAGAACTGGGGCCTGGGATTGACTAGTGCTCAGTACAGGCATTGGCGCAGGCAGGAGGGGTCAGGCTTGAAGCAGGGGTTGCTAAGAACAGAGGTTAAGGTTGGGTTTATGTTCTCATTTATTCAATAAGCATCTGTTGGTCACTGATGCTGTACCAGGAACTGAGGGGACTTGAGATGCCTCGCCTTCATGAAGCTCATGTTCCAGTTAGGGTTTGGGGTTAGAGTGATTGTCAGGATTAGGTTTGGGTTGGAATTCGTGTTGGGGTTGAGGTTGGGTTAGGGGTTACTGTTTGGGGTTTGGATTGAAGTAGGAATAAGGGTTAGATTGTGTGTAACCACACAAGTGGGTGTGAGGTTGGTGTATAGGTTTCTTCCTCCAAGTCTCTGTTCCTTAATTCTCTCCTCCCACTGCTCACCCAAGCTTGTCTGTGCTGTCTAAGGCTTCCCGGACTTACTGGAATCCGTTTAATGACAGCGACCATCTGCCACCCCTCCTAGTGATCAGTCCCTTCCCCTTTCCTCTTCTGCTCCTCCTCCACTGGTCCTGGTGGTGGGAGGGTGGGGGTGGGGTGGGAGTCTGCATCCTGCATTCCTGGGGGGAGAGGGGGTCTGATGACTTCTGTCCTTGCTCACATTCTAGGACTCTCTGACCCTTGCCCCCTCCTTCTCCCCTTCCCTGTCCAGTCACTGGGATGCACATTTGCACCCATTCCCACCCTCCTTCCCCTCCACCACTGCCCGCTTAGCCCCTGGCTCCACACTTCTGTCTTCTGCATTTGGGACCATTCTGTCTTCAGTGGAGCTCCCACCGGTCTCTGGGGAGGTGGCCTACCCATGTTTCTCCTCTTGCCTTTAAGCAGCACTTTCTTACCACTCCCTCCTGCTTTCTCCTTTGATCCATTTCCCAGCTCTTGTCAGAAGTCCCCTGCATCTCTTATTTCAGCCTGCCCCTTCCTCCTCGTTAACTCCCACCCCACTCCTCTACCTCCCCTCCACAGCTTTTTGGGCTGGGGCAATTTCTTTTCATCTCCCCTCATCAGTCATGTGGGGCAGATCTCCCATAGAACCTTGGCCCTCTCTGGCAGCTCAGCCTAGAGCAAGTGATTTTGTTAGGAAAAGTCATTTCCATGCGATGCAAGGTGTCAAGGAATGCTGGAATGGGGGCATGGAGCGGGGTAGTGTCTCTTCCTTTCTCGTTTCACTCCAGGGTGAAATAGTGTGACTCCAGCCTTGCCCTCAAGCCCAGAGTTTAGGGGGTGGAGGATGAAATATTAGAATTTCAGGGGTGGTTTGGGAAGGAAGTTCCAGAACTATCTGAACAAAGTCAA
Organism: Galeopterus variegatus; assembly: GCF_000696425.1. Taxonomy (NCBI): domain Eukaryota; kingdom Metazoa; phylum Chordata; class Mammalia; order Dermoptera; family Cynocephalidae; genus Galeopterus; species Galeopterus variegatus. The sequence goes on along the minus strand of NW_007734366.1, from coordinate 3,465 downwards.
ACTGCCCCCACCCCATCTTTCCTTTCAGGGAATTCTGCACGTAAACCCACTGAGGGCCAAGTTTCTGGAGGCATCTCTGTGCTTTGCCCCCTCCTCCACCTTTTCCTAGCTCTTGGAGCCCTGCTGTGCTCCCATGAGAGCCTACCCCCCCATCCATCCATCGGAGGACTGTGAGTTTGATTGATTCTGATATCCAGGGAAGGCAAAGCCTGCTTGTTGGAATGCATGGCACCCTGTCCCCCTCACAGGGAGATAATCGAGGGGGAATATTGGCTCGTCCAGGAAACGAGGTGCTAAATTTGTTGTGAGATAGGTGTCACAAGCAATCAAAGGGACCCTCTCTGCATGGAGGGCTGAGCAGCTAAATGAGAAATCATTAGGTTATTGCAGAGACCAGGAACAACAGAGGTGGAGGAAGGAGAGACCTGCTCCCCGTTTCCCTGGTGGGGAGCAACATAGGAAGATCAAAAAGGGAAGAAAAGAATCAGAGATGTAGAGAAAGAGTGTGAAGGAAGAGGCAGGCTGCTTTCTCAAAGTTTCTCCTATGCTTGTGTGTCTGTATTCCCCCTTGCTACAGGCCCCGCCAAGCTTCTCTCTGTGCAGCTTTTCATGAAGCGTTAGTGAGCACCTTCATCAGTCACATGCCTCTGGCTTCTCCCCTGGCCTGGGGGCAGTCCTGAGGCTGAGACTTGCTGACACAGGACAAAGAGACAAGTGAGCAGGGTTGGGTGTCCCCAGGTCAGTGGAATTGTTGTTGAGCAGGGAAGCTGAGAAAGGCACATGTGAGAGGCTGAGGAGGGCACAGCCAGGGTGGCTGATTTGGGTGGGATGGGGAAGGAAATCAATGCCTTTTTTACAACCTCTCTGGGAAGACTGCTTGGAGGACAGGATTTGAAGGAAGAATAGCAGGCTCTGGATGGGTGTACAGCAGAGTGGCTGGTATGTATACAAGTAGGTTGTTCTCCATTTCTGCTAAATACTTGCTCCCTTCATGGAAATAAGGCCATGCAGCTGCTCTGGCTTTGACATGCTTTAGGGTCCCAGGTGCAGTCATCAGTATGCATTCCCTTGAAGAGCAAGTCTCTCCATGTACCCTTGCCATGGACTCCCAATTGGTCACCACTACCATGTCAGTTTAACTTCTCAGAGTAGTGAGAGGAATGGTTTGTCCTCTAAACTTCTCAGAGTGGTAAGAGGAATGGTTTTGGCTTCCCTGGGCCTCCTCTGCTTTGGGGGCATTTGTGTTTCACATAACAAGCAAACTGAGTGAGGCAGAGTAGGAAGAAAGATCAGGAGCAGACACAAAAAGACCAGAGCTCCTGCCCCTGCTCCCATCTCCAGCACTGTCAAGCCATCTCCCGTGCCATCAACCCCAAAGGCCTACCTCTGGGTCCTCTCTCTTGCAAGCAGGCCTCTGCCTATTGAATGCTGCCATATTGAGACCCCACTCCTATAGCTCTTAATTACAGAGCCTCCACTTCCAGGCTCCCTCAGCTCCTTGCAGCAAATTAACATTCCGTGCCCCTTGCACATGTAGAGTGAACCAAGTTAGAAGGATCGATTCAGCTGCCAGTTGGAGCTGCTTTTATTTTGCGCAGGATTGATCCAGATGACCCCAACTTGGGGCTTCTAGAAGCGCCTTTGCGGGAAATCTTTTTAATGGAGATTAATTGGAAAAGCCTAACATGTCCTGGTTATAGGCAGAAAGTGCTCAATTCTGCCTTTTGGTGGCCACATACCACTTGTATGTAGATGTGTAGTAACACACATGCTTACCTATACCCCCCCACACACATACACACATACTCACACCACCATATATGGCCCATTACTCTGATTCTTCGCAAGCCTGTCCCCAAGCCGTACCAAGTTGACACGCATAGCTCTGTGCAACTTGGAACAGCCACTGCTTCCACTTTTGTCTTTCTGAATCTGTGTCTCTTTCTTTGTCTATATCCATTCTCCCTCAAGAGCCCAGAAGTGTCAGGGGCAGAGACTGAGGAATGCCCAGAAAGAGAAAGTGTTAAATTTTTAAAGACGTCTGATGTTGGCTCTAATTTCTTTATGTGCCTGAATCCCAGCCACTTCCAACTACTCACTGGACTTTTATGTCTCCATGTCTTGGCTCGTGCTGTTCCCTTTGTCTGAAATACCCTTCCCCCAGTTCTCTGGCTTCAAGGCTCAATGCAATTTTCATCAGTAAATGTGTATTTATTGAACATCTACTGTGTGCCAAGCAAGGCTCCAATGTCCAACCTGTATGGCGATAAAAAGGGCCTAGCACTAATAAGGGCTAATAAGATATGGGTCTTAGCCCGAGGGAAGACCAGTTTGGAAGTCAGAGATGTGAAAAAATGCAATTTATTTGTTTACTCAACAAATATCCATTAAGATGTTTAGTCAACAGCATCTATTAAGGCTGTTAGCTCCTCTGTGAAACAAGACCCAAGTGTTCATGCTCACAGGAGTGTTCAGATTGTACAGGTTCCCGCATCGTTGCCTCCACCAGGCCCACCCTGATTCCATCTCATCAGCATCGGTTATGACTGCGTAGCATGACACTAGTAGAGCTTTTCAGCACTTAATTGGTTGTTAACTCTTATGTCTCCCCTGGTAGAATGTGAGGGCAGAAAGAAGTTCCCATTTACCCAGTATGCCCATCCCATCACACACGGTGTCTGGCTTCCAGGAGAGCCATGCTTGATGCACCAGCGAGGCTGAACTGCTTCTAGGATCCTAAAAGTCCACACTTTCCCAATTTCCCACTGCTGCCCATGCTTTTTGTCTTCCCAGAACACTTTTTTCTCCCTCCTCTTCCTGCGTACCAGGATAACTCCTACTCATCCCTCAGAGCCCCACATGGACATCACTTCCTCTAGGATTCCTTCCGTGATCTCAGATGCTTTCCTCCATGTTGCTCCATCATGGCACTCATCACACTGTATTGCCTGGATACTTGGGTATGTCTACTAGACTTTAGGCTGGATGATGGCAGGACCAGGTCTGTTGTATTCATTCTTGCATGCCAGCATCCAGGACAGTACCTGGTATGTAGCGGGCACTCAATAAATATTTATTTTATGACTGAATGTATATTGAATTGAATTGACTTTCTCTGTGGGGTGGTGTTTTATCCATTAATTATTAATTCAGATAACCAAACAACAAGCATTTATTGAGCACCTATGATATGCAAGGCATTGTTGTACAGGTCATTTTGGGAGATGCGAAACTAAGATTACATCTATTGCCTCAATGAATTTACCATCTAGTCATCTGAGAAAGGAGCCAGAATAAAATACAGTATAGCTACAGACTAAACTACATGTTAAATCAACATGATTAAGTTCAAGTTCTAGCAGTATCTTGTTGAAGTTTCATGGTTAATTGCTATAGGACAAAGGTTTTACTGATACCTTTGTCTTCCATCCGAGACCATTTTTTTTTTTTTTTTTTTTTTTTAAA
>NW_007734365.1:93441-94399 GCF_000696425.1 Galeopterus variegatus | reverse complement strand
TGATGGATATGTTAATTAGCTTGATCATTTCACCATGTATACGTGTATCAAAACATCATGGTATACACCTTGAAAATACATGAGTTTTATTTGTCAATTATATCTTAATAAAGATGGGGGGAAAACAAAAAAGAAAAAAATGTTCAACTCTACCAAAAATAAAAGAAATGAAAATCACTACAAGGAAAATGCCATAGTTTAGACATAATATTAACCAAGGTTTAAATAAATTGATAAGTAAGTGCTAATCAGGGTGCAGAGAATCAGGTCCTTTCTTTACCAAACCGATAGCAATGCAGGTTGATACAACCTTTTCCTGGACAAATTTGGTAATGCTCATCAAAGCCCTAAAAAATGCTAATATCTTTGACTCCATTATCCTCTTTGTCAGATTTAATCTAAGAAAATAATCAAGAATATTCATGATGACTTATGAATACAATGTTAATTGAAGTATTCATTAAAACAAAAAATTGAAAGCTATCTAAAGTCCATTGATAGTGACTAAGTGACATAAATTATGGTTCATTTATAAAAAGGAATACGGGTGCAGCCATATTATTTTATAGAAAATATTTAATAACTTGGAGTTCATGATATATTTTTAAACAGAAAATAATATGTACACTACAATACCAAATTTTAACAAATGGATCAACATGCATAGAAAAAAATCATTTTTCTTTCTCTATAAAATGCAAATAATAATAGCATGCAGGTCATGGAGTGATTAGAAAAATAAAATAGAATGAGAACTTTCATGTTCTAATGCTTAGCATAGTGCTTAGCATATTTAAAGGACTCAGTAAATGTTAATTATTGCTATTGTAGTTGTCAAAAGCTGTACATCAGGGCTTCCCTGTTAGCTCACTTGTTTAGAGGGTGGTACTGATGACACCAAAGTCAAGCATTAGGATCCCCATCACTTACAGCTGCCAAAAAAAAAAAAAAAAAAAAA
>NW_007734365.1:81484-92448 GCF_000696425.1 Galeopterus variegatus | reverse complement strand
TGATTGGATGCAAACAACAGATTTTAACAAGAAAATGGAGGTATTGAAAAGATATTGAGTAACTTCCAAAACTATGGAAGACCAAGAACCAAGCCCAGGAAATGCATGTCTCCCAGGGAGTTAGGTCACAGCTGAAGTCCTTGTGAGTACCACTCTTTTATAGATTCATCTTCAGGTACCAGCTCTACCCTTAAACTCTGCCTTAGACACACCAGCCTACACCCCAGTGACAACGCCCCCCCATGCCATTTGTCTTTGCTTCTGTTGAGGAATTGGATGGACCTTGGGCTAATCACCTTGCCTTTTCAGGCCTCAGTTTTCCCATCTGTACTATTAAGTGGTTGGAATAGAAGTCTGTAAGAGGATACCTCGTCTGACATTCAGAAGCCTATGAAAAGGAAGGAGAATGGTGTTTGTAGCCAAAACTGCCTGTCTAGCTTCGTCTAGGTTGCCTAGCAATGGATGCCAACCCTCTCCTCCTTCCTTGGGGGTTTCTTAGCAACCCAATTTCTCACCCTCAGCTGTTTTCAGGGTTTCCTTTTAACTAAATGTCAAGTTCTGCTTTTTCTTTTCCAAAAAAGCCCAAGGTCAAGGGTCTCTTTGGAGACCTGGATACAAACCCAAAATAGAAAGAGACCTGTGTTTGAGGTCCATGGAGGATTTGCTGTGTGACTTGGAGAAGCTGCCTGACCTCTCTGGCTTTTATTTCAGTTTGTGATTACCTGTTATGTGCTCCTTAGGTCTTTACCTCTTCTCTTGTACATGTTTGCTTCCAATGTTAAAATTATTTACTCTTGCAATAGACCTCTACTGAGCACCTTCCATGTGACAGGCGCTGTCCTAGGGATTGGGGATTCGTTAATGAATAAAACAGACACAGTCCCTGCCTGTATTAGTCAGGGTTCTCCAGAGAGACAGAATCAATAGGATATGTTATAATTATATGAGAGGGATTTATTAGGGGGATTAGCTCACGTGGCAATGAAGAAAAGTCCCATGATAGGCCTTCTGTAAACCGGATGCCGGTGGCATGGATTAGTCCAAGTCCAAAGGCCTCAAAACCAGGGAAGCTGATGGTGTCCTTGGTGTAAATTCTGGAACCCAAAAGCTGAAGAGTCTTGAGCTCTGATGTCCACGGACAGGAGAGAAGTCTTGAGCTCTGATGTCCACAGACAGGAGAGAGAGTGTATCCCAGCTCCAGCGGATTGAGAGAGAGAAATATTCACCTCTTTCCTCTGTCTTTTGTTCTCTCTGGACCCCCTGTGGATTGGATGGTTCCCACCCACACTGAGGGTGGGTCTTTCACACCCGGTACACTCAGACTCTCATACTAATCTCTGCTGGAAACACCCTCACGGACACACCTGAAAAGATTGCTTTACCAGGTTTCTCAGCATTCCTTCATCTAACCAAGTTGACCTCTAGAATTAACCTTCACAGTAGGTGTGTACTAAGAGCCTATCAATTATTGACCAATTGATTCTATCTGATTTTAAAGTTTGTACCCTTAGCCACTACATTCAACCTCTCTATAGATGGTCCTTGACAAGATCTAGCACAAAATATGTGATTGCACACTAATGAAATTATACAAAGTCTCTATTCTGTATAAAGCTACCTTCATTTATTCATATTATTTATTCATTCAGCAAAATGTGCTTTAGGTGTGACTAAGTTTATGACTATGAACTTTGAGAGGCGAAGACCGTATCTATCTTGTTTACCATTGTATTACCAATTTCTAATACAGTGCTGCAAAACGAACAACTGTTAAATAAATGAGTGTATTGGCAAATGAATGAACATAAGAGGTAAAGTCAGGAATTGGGGATGGACGGATATGGTAGGGAAGGGAGAGAGAGAGGTGGTGTCAAGGATGGCTTCTAGGTTTTTGGCTTGGACACCTGGCTGGATGGTGGCAGCCATTTACTGAGCATGGGTGGACAAGCAGGCTCTAGAAGGAAGATCATGAGTTTAGTTTTGGGCTTGCTGAGTTTGTGTGTCCCTGAGTCATAAAAGTGGGGATAAGTGGGCTGCTGGATATATGGGTCTGGAACTTAAGAGCAATGGAGACATAAATTTGGGAGTTGTCAGCATGTAGCTAGTAACTGAAGTTACAGGCATAGGCATGTAAACATAGGATATATACAATACATAAAACTATACGTGAATCTAAAAGTATTTAAATATAAAATTATATGCATTTTTAACTATGCATATAGTAGAATTAAGTTATTGGTAGTATTCAGGAATAAAAAAGACATATCAGCCTAAAAAGTTGATTATGCTTAGTGGACACCAAAATGGCAGAAATCTCATATACTAGAGGTTGGAATAATTTAATTCCAAGTTGGTCTGTCTGCAGGGACTATGTAAACACAGAATCTGTGGTGTGTCTGTGTGTCAGAGTTCCTTCTGCTATGTTACTGTACACAATGTTAGATATCTCAAATGGATGTTCTCAGGCATGGCATAGGCATTTCCTTCAGGTCAAGGCCAAGGACATCCTGGGAGAAGCACCAAGGCAGGACAATGGGAATCTTAAGCTGAGACAGAACAGGGGGTAGGCAGGAGGTGCACAGGGAAGTCTGCAGAAGACACCTATGGGAGCTGAGTCTCATTGCCACCCAGGGAACTGGAAATATGACCGGAGAGAGCACTCCATATCTTTTCTCCTGTCTGTGAAAGGCATTTTCAAGGGGTGAGATGATCAAGACATTAATGTTGACCCTTCTCAAGCTTCCCAGCTTGGGAATGGGCTGAAGGCACCTGTGTTGTGAGGTCCTCACACTCTACAGTGCAGTGATTGCAGGGCATCCACCCATCACTGTGATTAAGAGCAAGAGTTGTGGATTCAGACAGACAAAAATTCAAACTCCAGCTCTGCCACAAACTCACTGGGCAGCCTTTGATAAATTACTTATTCTCTCTGAACCTCAGTTTTGTCATCCTGTTGAAGGGAAAATAACTATGAAAGATACAGGGTACTTAGAATATAGTGAATATCTGAAAATTCTTATTGATGACAAATTTGAAACCAGCTCTGCCACTCTGTTAAATGGGTAGACACTGGCAGGTTTTAGGTGTGGATGAGATAAGATCTGATCTAATATTTAAAAAGGTAGATCTGATGCCATATGAGAGGTCAGAGTGGACACCAGATGAGTGACACTAGTCCAGGCATGGAGTGATGGTGGTTTGGATCAGGGTAGACGTGAGCTGGGGGAGTAGGGTGTTGGAGGGGAATTTCTGGGTTGTAAAGATTAGTGTTTAGTAGAAGCTTCATAAAATGATGGTTAATGTAATAATTGTCACTGTGGTTATTACTTCTATCCTTAATAACACTAGAAAATTACAGACATTTATTTGGAAATATGGCAAAATATATAGTTTAGTTATTTATTGTTTACTTATTTAATAACCTCCTACATAGTGCTTACTATGGACTTGGCACTGTACTTGCATTAGGGTTCCTCAGAGAAACAGAACCAATAGGGTGAAGGTATATACACATATAGTCTGGGAGATATATGTATATATATGTGGCTCACACAGTTATGGAGGCTAAATCCCAAGATCTGCAGTCAGCAAGCCTGGAGATCCAGGACAGCTGATGGTGTAGTTCTGGTCTGAGGCTCAAGGCTTGAGAAGCACAAGAGTTGATGGTGTAAGCTCCAGTCTGAGTTTGAATCCAAAGGCAGGAAAAGACTGATGTCTCAGCTTACAGGCAGGCAGAAAGAGCAAATTCTCCCTTACTGAGCCTTTCTGTTCTATTGAGGCCTTCAACGAATTAGAGGAAGTCTACCCACACCGAGGATGGAAATCTGCTTTACTGAGTCTACCAATTCAAACAATAATTTCACCCAAAAATTCCCTCACAGACACACCCTGAATAATGCTTAACCAAATATTTGGGCACCCCGTGGCCTAAGCAAGTTGACACATAAAATTAAACATCAGAGGTTTTATATACATTAGCTTATTCAATAGTCTTAACACTTCTATTATCCCCATCTTACAGAAAAGGAAACTGAGGCCTAGAGATTTTACACAACTAGTAGGTGGTGAAGCTGAATTTCAACCCCATGCAGTATGGGTTAATATTAAAATAGAAAAAAAAAAAAAAGATGATTCTTAGAACTAGTTTGTGACCAACTCTGTTTTTATGCCTCTAGAAGTAACTGGCTCAGAATTTCTTGCCTGAGGATTGACAAAGCTCCTGTACAGAATTCAACTGTCTCCCCACTACACCCCAGGGCCATTTAGGGCATACACATTTTGATAATGATTATATGAACATTTGAACTGGTGGGCATTTAAAATTAAAAGTCTCTTGGGAAAAAATCTTGTAGTTCTCGGGGGTATACGCTTTCATCTCCAAATAAAAATGAATAATAAAGCAAAATAAAATTTAAAAAATTTAAAAAATTGCCCGACTGTTGAACTGCCAAGAGCCCAATTAGTCAGAGCAGACCTTACAATACTAAATCAGGTTGAGTGCACACTGGAGGAAGCCTGATAAGAAACGCTGCCTGGGATGATTTCTAATTGGCAGTGAGAAAAGAGCTTGAGAACAATAGCTTGATGGTGCCAATTCCCTTCTTGTTTCTCACTAAATCAATGTCTTTTCCCCATCCGGAATGCTCTACCCTCCTCTCGACCCACCTATTTATATAATTACCTTTGGGACTTGGCTGAAAAGTTAGTTCCTGCTAAATGCCTTTCCCACCTAGCAGCGATGTGCTTGGATTTGGCGGATTGAATCATTAATTTCTCACTCATTTCGTGAGGGCCTAGTGGGTATCAGATACTCAACTAGCTGCTGAGAATGCAGTGGTAAGCTGGGCTACATTCCCGGCCTCTCAGAGCTCAGGACTTTTGGTGATGACGAAAATATTCCATGTTTATGTTGTCTATTGTAGCTGCAACTAGCTATTTGTGGCTATTGAGTGCTTGAAAAGTGGCTAGTGCAACTGAAAAACTGAATTTTAACATTTTATTTACTTTTAATTAATTTCAATTTAAATAGCCACATGTGGTTAGTGACTCCTGTCTTGGACAGCACAGGTCTAAAGCAAATGACTTATAGTAAAGAAAGGACAGCAACAAAGTCGTGATGGAAATCTGTAAGAGGAACCGAGGGAGGTTGATCAGCAATCCTGGGAAGAGTCAAGGTTGTTTAGGGGAACAGTTATGCAGAGTCCCTGGACTTAGCTACTTGGGTTCAAATTCAGGTGGTTCCCACCTGTTAATTCCATGATTTGAGGCAAGTTACTAAAATCCCCTTCTAAGAATGAGGAGTCAGAGGCTGAACTAGGGCAGAGGTGAGTGGAGCAGGAGAGGAGGTAGATTCAAGATCCGGCCACTGTCCTTAGATGCATGGAGAAGGCCACACGCCATTATTTGACAGGGCTGTCCTTGCTGAGAATCACATTCCAGTTATGAGTGGACCATTCCTCTTGATCACTGGTGCAGGCATTTGCTCCAAAATAAAATCGCTCTCTTTTTTCATTTGATTACAAATATAGTCTTGCTCATTGTTAAAAACAAGCAAACAATAACAACAGAAAAACAGAAATCATGGAAAATTATAAAGAAGAAATCACAAATCCTACCACCCAGAATTTCGGGAATCTGGTGAATATGTTAATATTCTTATTTAGAGATACATACATTTATATAAGTGAGAATGCAAACAATAACAACAGAAAAACAGAAATCATGGAAAATTATAAAGAAGAAATCACAAATCCCACCACCCAGAATTTCGGGAATCTGGTGAATATGTTAATATTCTTATTTAGAGATACATACATTTATATAAGTGAGAAAATACTATACATTATGCTCCATAATTGCTCCTTCACTCAAGAATGTGCTGTGAATATTTTAATATGTTAATGTAGAACTTCATGAACACTTTAATGACTACTACATAACACTCCATGGTGCCATTGGGATGGACACTTTGTTTGTAATTTCTCCCTGTTCTAAAACATTCCATGGTGAAGATACATCCTTACATGCTTGTGTGGTGATCTCCATGGGATAAATTTTAATATGGGGAATTTCAGAAAAAAAAATTTTAATTTAAAAAAATTTAAAAAGTACATTTAAAATTTTGATACTTAACATCTACCCTCCAGAAAGTGTTTACTATACTAATGTATGCTCCTTTCCATAGTTTATGAGAGTACCCCATTTCCAACACCCTTTTCAGAATTGAGTTTTGTCAATCTTGCTGATTCTTTACACTCTAATTAATATTTGCAACTATTGATTACTTTTTAAAACTTACAATTCTTTTTTATTGTTAAGCTTGAATATCTTTACATGCTCATTTCCATGTATTTTTCTTCTTTTTGAATCACCTATTGTTAATTTCTGTCATATTTTTTCTATTACTATGCTCAACTTTTATTGATTTTTAAGAGCTCTTTATATGTTCTTATTTAGCCATTTCTTGAAGTATAAGTATTAAAAATTTATGTCATTTATTATCAAAAAGAATTTGAAGTGTGGTTGATAGTAAACCCATAAAACATAGGGTCATTTTAAATAAAGAAATGTTTTAAATTATTCAGGAGAGAAAAAATCATTTCAAGAACCTGGGACAATTGGATTCTTAGTTTTAAGTCTACATCTCCTGGAAACCAAGAAAAAAAAGAATGCTGAAGGTTTTATATTTTTCATCGTTTAATGAAAGCAAGGATGAAGGGAACTCCCCAACCTCCCCCCTTTTTCCTGACCCTAATTCCTAGAATCTTCCTGAAGAAGTCTATGTTAGGTGAAGACAAGCCTGTGCCCCACTAGTTCCCCATTGTGCAAAGTGCTCTGCATGTGAAGGTGAGTGACTGAACCAGCACCATCCAGCCCAACTCTAGAGAGCGCCCTCCAAATAGATCTCAGTGTGATGGTGGAGGCCATTGGAATGCATGAGCTGGTGAAAGAAGACCAGGCTGTGGCTGCAGGATCATAGATTTTAGAGCTGAGAGTCAGGAAACATGGGTTCCAGCCCCAGCTCTGCCACTCTCTGGCTTTGAGACCTGGGACAGCTCTCAATCTCTCTTGGCAAAGTGAGCCAAGTTCTCTGGCTATTTAACCCAGAGCCCTTCCTCCTAAAAGAGACTAAATTTAACCTGCACTTTACCTCTATGTTTTTAGTCTATGTCTAAAGTTTCAGTCTTTCCCCACCTGCCATCTGTGACCTCCTCCACCAATGCCACAGGGGAGCCTTGTACTTCTGCACCCCTGTAGCCTTCCTCTCCCCCTGCACCTGCCACCCCCTTCCACTCTGCCCCCTGGGAATTCCTTCTCCAAAATCCAGCTCCCTTTGTATTTAACTGCTTTTTTGAGCTTCATTACTAGCAACCTGCTGCCCCAGAGGACATGCTTCTTTGTAGCCCTAAGTGATGGCTCTTTATTCTCAAATGTCCCCCATACTGCCTGGTCTGGAGGTGGCCTGTTAAAAATTCTGAGACTTTGAGTTTAATTCCATTTAAGCAAATCACTCTGTTCCCCATTTTTGTCAGCTGCTGACCTCCTGGACATTTCCCTTTATTCCCTAAATACGTTGGCACCTGTTCACGGACTCTCCCTCCCAAGTCCTGACTTGTCTTATGACCTCAGTTCTTTGGTACTCCAAGTTCCATTGACTTTCTCTTCCACTCCACCTCCCCTACGTAGTCCCTTGTTCACATCAGTGATCTGGTTATTTCTTGAATCTTCTCTAATTCACAGATAAATAATTCAAACATCCTTCTCTCTTACTGCAACCTCCTATTCTTCTAACATTCTTATTCAAGAACTTGCTTCATATCCTTTATGTTCTTTGACTTTGTTGGTGCCTACAGACCACTGAATCCTTTACATTTTCCCAGCCAGTTCTATTATTTTAAAATTTCTGTCCAATCGCAGAAATTGCCACTTGCTTACCTAACATTCATTCGTGCCCTTTCCCTGTGATTTTAAACTCCAGGTTTTATTCTGAGAGGCAATGTGTTTAATTAAAAAGCTAAACTCCCCAGTCTCCTTGTATCTAAGGGTAGCCAGAGATGTTGCGTAGAACTGTAGGAAATCAGTTCTTCATGAGGTCGTCAAACAGCACACACGTGTCCTCTGCAGCTTTTCTTTGCCTCTTCTTGCTTCCTGCACGTAGCATGGATGTGGCAACTGGACTTCAGGCAGCCATTGCTGGACCACGAATTGACTTTAATGCTGGAAATTATACACAAGGGACAGTGAAAGAGAAAAATGAAAGGAACCTGTGTCCTTGGTGACAAACCAGCCCTGCACTATCTACTTCCAACTTCTTTTATGTAATACAGAAATAAACCTCTACTTTGTTTAACCCCCTTTTATTTCTGGCTTCTTTTTCCCACAGGAAATGGTAATTCTCACTATTATACAACCTTAGCCACACTCTGTGAGGCTGTGACCCCCTCTTATCGCAGGTCACACCTGTGTTCTGCATCCTCGCCCTTCCTCCATCCTCAGGAGCCACATGTTCTCCGTCACCTGTGGGTTTAGTCTCCTTAACTCTGCTGGATACTTCATTTAAACATGCTCATATCTCTCTCACCCCAATAATCACTGTGATAACAAAAACAAAACAAATGAAAAAAATTTTTGACTCTTTTCTTTTGACATTTATAAAAAAGAAAAAAGAAACTTAAGTCTTCATACTATACACAAACTTTAATGTGGGATAGATAATAGACCTAATATAAAGGCCAAAATTATGAAGATTCTAGAAGAAAACATAGGAGAATATCTTGGCAGCCTTGAGACACAGAAAGAATTAAATCCAAAACAAAAATAAACAGTTAAATTGAATTTTATTAAATTTACAAGCTTCTGCTTATTAAAAGACACCATTAAGAAAGCTGAATAAGTATAGACTGGGAGAAAATATTTAAAATACTTATCTCTCACAAAGACCTTGTATCCATAACATTTAAAGGACTCTTGAAACTTCTTAAGATAATTAACCTGATTAAAAACGGCAAAAGACTTGAACACTTTCCAAAGATCTTTACATAACCAGTAGGCATATAAAAGCACATTCAATACTATTAGTCGCCAGGCAAATAAATAAATAGCTAGCATCAAAAAGCCTGCACCCATCACACACAGAAGGGTCAGTACCACCAAATACGAGTGACACGTAGAGCAACTGAAATTCGTGTGTCTTTGGTAAGAGTGTAAAAAGGTACCTCCACTTTGGGAAACTACGGCAGTTTCTTATAAAATTAAATATATATTTACCTATTACCCAGAAAGTCCACCCAAGAGAAATCAAAACACAAGTACTCAAAAAGACTTGAGCAAACTATTCCACAGCAGCTTTATGCATAATTGCTATTAAAATAGGGGGAAAACCCCATGTCTGGCCACCAATAGGAGAACAATTAAACAAACTAATTCATGCATACATTGGAATACTACTCAGCAATAATAGTCAAGGCAACAGTGTAAGTGAATCTCAAAAGCATTACTCTGAGTGAAACAAACGAGACTCAAAAGAGAACATGTTGTGTAGTTCTATTTATATAAAGTTCTAGAATAGTCAAACGCTAATCTATGGTGATAGAAATCAGAACAACAGTAGTTGCCTCTGGATGGGGGCCTGGGATTGGCTGGGTAGGAAGTGAAGGAAACTTTCTGGGATGCTGGAAATGGTCTATCTTATTAGGGGGTATGGGTCATGTAAGGATAAGTTTTTGTCAAAATTGTGTTTCACTGTGTATACATTTTACCTAAAAATCAATATATTTATATAGATATCAATCTATTTATATTTATATAGATATCAATATATTTATATTTATAGAAAAAATATATTTATATAATCAATACATTTATATACCTCCCTCTTTGGTCTCATCTTGCCCCACTCTGTTTACCTCTCTCTGTTCCAGACCCCCATCCCTTGGCTGCTTTTGCTTTCCTGAAAGTCCTGCTTTCTCTTGCCTCAGGGCCTTTGCACATGCTCTCACTCTCTCTCCAGGTACCACTCCCCTTCATCTAGTTAGAGCCCCTCCTGTCTTGAGGTCCTAGCTCTGAGAGGACTTCCTGGAGGGCTGCCTTGACTGGGTCAGGTCTGCATGAACTATGTTTGCAGAACTCACAAGTGTGCATCACAGATTCATACATGTGATGATCCAATCAATGTCTCCTCCCCCACTCTGCACCGCACACTCCTCGAGGTAGGTGCTATACGTGTTTTGCTCACTGTTTTATCCCAAGCACCTAACCTTTGGCCTGACACATATTAGGGCTCAATAAACCCATGATGAATACACAAATCAGTCTCTGTTTACCTGTCTGTGGTAAAGATGACCACTTTTTCCAATATTCTATGAATCCAAGATCCTGTTCAATGATTTCAATTTATAGTCAGGAAAGTGGCCCCAAATAGGATGTGATTTGCAAACATTTGGTGGAGCAGAGGAGCTGTGCCTTGGCCTCTTCCAGGCCGTGGCTCTGTGTCACACTCTGGCAGCTGATTAGCCAGCACCGGTTCATTCTCTTTTCCAGACCCCAGAACTCCTGAGTGAGAGTCCGCATTTGCAGATCGATTGGCCCCTTGGCCACAGTGACTGTCCAACAAGTGTTGATGTGCCCTTTGGTGGCCTTTGTTGGCCACCTCAATGTGACCTTCTCAATGTAGAAAGGCAGTCCCTCCTTCTTGGCAGCGGTTGGGTGATGCTGGGGAGAAGGCCAAGTGTGCCAGCAGCTATCGGGCAGGCCTGCATCGCCACCGTCTCCCCAGAGGTTACTGCTCACTCTCTTGCTCCCTGGCCTACAACAGACAGCGGGCAGCAGCCCGTCCTGTCACCACGCTGCCTGTCCACCTTGGCTGTGTGAGGAACGCCAGATGCCTGGGTGAGGCCTGGAGACAGAGAGAAGCCTTTCTGCTCTGATTATTCCCCTTGACTCTGAATCTCTTTTCTTTCCTTTCC
>NW_007734365.1:73732-80438 GCF_000696425.1 Galeopterus variegatus | reverse complement strand
TGTGCCTCTCTGGGTGCGATATGGTGTTCCAAGAAAAGCCTGCGAATGGGTTTTTCTATGCCGAGGGGTACTGTGAGTCTGACTTTAATACGTCTGAAATCTTTAGGGCTAGAAGCAAAAAAAACCCTGATATTTTAAAGCTGCCAACAGTTAGTTTCTCTGTCAGGGTAGAAGCAGAATTCATCCCTGGAGTCAAGCTGGTCTTTTATTTTATGAAAAACACAAGATGTCAGAGTGTGCAAATGTCAAGTTAAAATCCTATTCTGGAGAGGAGATGTTTGAGACAGAGAGAAACTCAACAGAATAGTGAAACTGTTCTACATAGCAATGTGAAATAGTTGCAACTCTGGAAAGTACTGGAGTCTGAGAGGCTTTGGGGGCTTGGATTTCAGGACACCACTGGGAGGTGGGCGTGCTGATGGACCCCAGGGGCAGTGATATGATATCCACCCTACGTTGTCCTCTTCTCTCATCTGTGTGAATTAGCAGAATTTCTTTAATTGTCAGCAACAAAACCTGATGCTGGTTAAATGAAGAAAAAACATTCTGGAAAAATATGTAGGGAGGGCCCATAGGATTGGAGGAATAAATAGACAATCAAGAATTAGAAAGGCAGAAACAAGCACAGCCCCTGAAACTCGGAAGCAGAAATTTACGGTGATTCTCGCTAGGACAGGCTCTCAATGTGACCCAGAGCCCCCGATTTTCAGTCTGTGTCTCTCTGTTCCAGCTTCAGACTCCAGGCAGACAACCTCTGATTGCCCAAGCTTGGGTAAAGCATTTATACTCCTGGATCAGTTGGCTATGCTGGGCAGGGGCTGGCATGGGCTTCGTTGCTGGGGCATTGTCGTGAGCCTGGCAGACACCCCAGCTTTGTTTCCCTACAGCAATTCATCAGTCAAATTTTGTTACAAACTACCCTCCTTCTGTGCTATGTGAAAATAAAAAAAGGACAAGTGCCTACTGACAAGGGCTCTCCAAATCTTTAAAATTATATTATTTAAATGTTCTCTGGGTTTGCTCTTGCAGCACAAAACTGAATTAAAAACTATTTCTTTTTTTTTTCCCTTTTTGTCTTTTTTACTGACTGGTAGCGGGATCACAACCCTCGGTGTCACGCCCGCACCGCGCTCAGCCAGTGAGCGGGAACCGGTCTCCACATGGGATCCGAACCCTCAGCGGGAGCGCCGCCGCACTCCCAAGCGGCGCACTCTCCAGTGCGCCACTGGGCCGGCCCTAAAAACTATTTCTAAGTTCATTCACATTTATGGACAATGATGCAGGCACATGCTTAATGTTTTGTGATAGATATGAAGACATCCATTTTATCTATTGTCATACAGTCACCATCAGTAAAGTTTACTTTTTACCTACAACATGCAATGCAGTGCATAGTTCTGAGTATATTTATTTTAAGCCCACAAAGACTGCTTTTTTTTTTTTTAACATCAGTCAGGACTTCTTTGGATGTAAATGATAGAAACTAAGACTGGGCTTACATCCCAGTCAGAGTTTATTGACTCCCATAACTGGGAAGTCCAGAGGTGACTGGCTTCAGGCACAGCTAGATCCAGGATCTTAGGATTGATTTTTCTCTTTCCATTGAAGCTTAAAATTCCAAAATGTTTTGGCTCTGATTTCCTTTGTGTGTTAGCTTCATTTTGCAGACACTCCCTGTCNGGGTGGGAGGGGGGAGAGGGAGGAGGGAGGGAGGTTTCGGTGATGGGCCGTAATAATCAACTACATTGTATATTGACAAAATAAAAAAAAAATTAAAAAAAAATAAAAGAAGTCATCCTGTCTGTTCTCTCAATTTTAAAGATAAGGAAACAGACCCAAAGAATTGAAGAGATTTCACTCATTCATTCATTCATTCCCTCAACAGTGCTGTGCTGTGCAAATATAACTATGGCCAAGACGAGTGTAGTCCCGACCTTCAAGAAACATTTTGTCCAGCAGAAAAAAGATACAGACAAGTAAAGAGTCAATCACGGTACAGCATGGTAGGTGTTACTAAAGGAGTAACAATGGGGTATTATGGGAACACATGTAAGAGGCCACTAACCCAGTTTGGGGACCCTCTATGAGGAAGGGATATCAAAGCTAAGATCCCAAAGTTGGTTACCAGCTAGTGGAATGCTAACTGCTGTAACAAACCAACCCCCTCATTTCAGAAGTTTACTTCTCATTCATGCAACTGCCAATGTGTGTGATTGGTCTGCGGGCGGCCTTCCTATCAGTGTTTCTGGGACCCAGACTCCGTCCATCTTGCAGATCCATCATCTCCTTGGATCTTGGAGTCCTTTGCTTTAGTTGGCAGATGAGGAAAGGAAGCGGAGGTGGAGGCACACCTGCATCTTAACCACACTGGCCCAGAAGTGGCATGCACACTTATGCTCACGTTCCACTGGTGAGTCTTGTCACGGGGCTCCACCTGGGTGCAAGAGGCTTGCAAATATAGTTTCTGACTTGGTGGCCACACGCCAGTGAGAACTTTATACTGTGGAAGGTGAACATGAAGATTTGATGTCTCTGACTCAACGAGTTAGCCAAGCAATGACAGCGAAAGGCTTGGTATTCTAGCTAAAGAATGGCCCACTGAAAAAGGCCCAGAGGTGAGGAAAAGCAGGGCCCAATGTGAGTAGGGCTGCCCGATTTAGCAAATAAAAATATAGACCTTCCAGTCAAATTTGAATTTCAGATGAACAATGAATAATATTTTAGGATAAGTACGATCCAAATATTCCATGGGACATACTTATACTGAAAGTTTTTCATTGTCTATCTGAAATTTACATTTAAGCTGGCATCCTATATCTTATCTGCAATCCTACATTTGTGGAATGAGCAAATAGTTCAGAACGGCTGGTGTATAGACTCTGGGTGGTGGACTTGAGGGTGATGAAGCTGGAGAAGTAAGCACAGGCCAGGCGTGGGGGATCCTTCTAAGCCATGTTGAGAAGTTTATCCTGACAGCAGAGGGGGTCATTGAAGGATTATAAATGGGGGAGAGGGTATCAGGCATATTCAGATCTGCATTTTAGGAAACACTACGGATGGTGAAGAATATTGATTTTGGTGGAGGTGACAGAAGAGGCGAGGAGATAGTGGCCAAACCAGTACCAAAGCCAGATCTCCGAGTCTGAATCCATCAATTCACGATTTGGCATATTGATGAATAGTGGAAGTAGCACTGCACTGGGAGAAGTGCTGTAACGAAGGTCATCAGACCTTTCTCAGCCTCCCTGTCCCCATCTCTAAGTTCCTCTGTAGCTCTAGGATTCTACCTACTGTGCAGAATGAGTCTCCTCTGTCTCTGCATCTCTGCTTTCTAGTTTCTTCCACACTCCCAAACATTGAAAGTCTAAGTGCCTCACAGTTAAAAGTCAGACTCTGCCTGGCTCTGGCACCTTTATATGTGTCAGAATCTTCACCATGTTTTTCTTCCATCAACAGTTTTGTGCTATCAGCTCCAGCTGCCACTGGCAAATCCATCACGTTAAGCCGAAAGAAGTCACACCTGCCAGGCCCGAGCTGTTTATCTCAGTAATTTCCCCGTATAAAGCGCAAACAGGGGACTATTTATTTTCCTTCCTGACATACATAAGGCTGTTAAAAGTCTGAGCTTGCTGGCAGTTTACATGAAGCCAACCTTAATTGCATACTAGAGACCCATAAAAGGAAGATCAGGGCCTCATTAGCCAGGGACCAATTTTACATTTTTCTCCTCTGACCAAAACTGTTTAAAAATGTGGGGTGCTATCTCATCCCAGCCAGACATAAATTTCAGTGCTGTCAAAATGCCCTTGCTGAATTCCAACTTTTCTCATGCCTCAAAATGTTCAGTGTGTCAACTTGGGCTACAGAAACAACATGTTATCTCTTTCTTGGTCTGTCCCCAAATGAATGAAAATCTCTCATACTACAGGTCTTCAAAAAGGTCAGAAAAAGATTTGTATTATCTTTTAATTCCATTTTTCCAAGAACTTTTTGAAGTACCCTCATATATACAGCCTAATCTCAGTTACCCAGAGTAATGATTCTGATCATTTTTTATTTTTTCATGATTCAGGATTTAATCAGAAATACTTTCAGCCCTCCGTGTGGAAAGTTTTCCTGGCCTTCCTGTCTGCAGGGCACCTATGCTGCATCAGGCACGCTGAGCACCAGAGCACTTTTATGTGCTGTATCTCAGTATCTACAACTGCAGCCCAAACGTCTCCCACCTCCAAATGCTTCCCCTGCCTGGCAGCAGGACCAAAGCCCAAAGCTCCATCCCTGAGTCCCTCCTCCTCTCTGGGAGCTCCCATGCCAGTCTGTTAGCTACAGTCAGCAGAAAATGTCACTTTGTAACCTGTCTTCTGTTTCAGCTCCCCTTTTCCTAGGCCAATGTCTGCTTGGCTGTTAGGAAAATTCTTCCTCCTCTTCTACCACTAATGCCACCGTCATTGGTGTCAGGTCTACTTCTGGCTCCTCCCAGGAGGGAGCTGGGTTATATTTGCAGAAACAAGGAGAAGAGCACCCCTCTGATCCGACTCTCCATCCCACTTTGCCACTGGATCCCCAAAGCAGCTCTGTTTGTACCCATCATCCCACTAAGTCCCCATCAACTTCCTCTCCATTCCGTCTTCCCACTGGGTGTCCAACTGGACTAATGACCTGCAGGGTGGAGGGGGCCTTCCAGCTTCACTGTACTTCTCTTCTGTCTCACTCCCCCTCCTCCCTTCCAACAAGCATCTCTCTCCTTCCCAGGGTATATATAAAACTAAAGACATAAAACTTATGTCTTTTTGGATATAAACTAAAGCTTCCATCCACATGAATGGAACGGAACAGGTAGCTAACGCACAGGTAGCACATGCCAGTCACTGCTCTGTTTGTCATGTAACAACTCCTTTAGTCTTCACAACCCCAGGAGGTAGATTTTATTGTTATCTCTACTTCTAGACAGGGAAACCGAAGATAGAAAGGTGTAACTCCCCAGCTGACAAGTGGTGCTGTGTTTGTGCTGTATGAGTGGCTGGAGACATGGGTCTATGCTATGTGTGTACTGACTCTCAGATAACGAGAGGTGTGTGCATGTGGAGGGGACGGTATGAGCTACACTAATAGTTCGCAGCCAGCAAATCCCAGGCCATGCCGAAGTTCTTTGAGAGAGGTAATAACACTGCCCCCATGTTATAACTGAATATACAGTTATAACAAAATATATAAAATACATAAAATGACTGAAGCATAGGGAGCTTAAAAACCTCAAGGTCGACTAGCCCCATGGAGGCATCCGGGGCTGAGCCAGGTACACCTTACTTTAGAACCTGAGTGCTTTGCATGGCACCCACCACCTCCCTCTCTAAAGTAGATCATTCCATGTTCCCACTTTGACAACTGTACGGCATATAATTCAACTGAGTTTTTCACCCAGAAGCTGAGATTTTGCGGATTTCTAGGGCCAGAGGGAAGGACAGTGGACTTAGAGCTGAAGGACTGGCGCAGGGGCTCACTGTGATGCTTTGTTTGCTGTGTGGCTTTGGGCAAGTACCTTCAGTTCTCTGGTTCTCATTTGTCTAATGGCATTTGTTCATTTCCCCAAATGAGGTGGGAGTGGGGAGGGGGAAGGGAGAGAGAGAGAGAGAGAGAATTGTACAGTATTAAGAAAGTAGGTATTCTGGAGTCTGACTTTGTGGACTTAAATCCCAGCTTGGTGCTGTGACCCTGGTAGGCCACCAAGTGCTTCCAAGCCTCAGTTTCTCCATTTGTGAAAGAAGGATGATATCAGGGCCCACCTCAAACATTTAGAACAAGGAGTCATGAGAAAATAGCACAGGCCAGGCCCTCAGTTCCCAGTGCTTGGCACAGAGTGAGCAATGGGCGAAGAGCAGCAACTTGTAGAAGATCAGCCTCCCCATCTGAGGCCCAGTACGTATCAGACACTGCACACAAACACTTCCCAAGACAAACGAGGACAAAATCCTGCCCTGTCGGCCCCTCTACCTCTCAAGGGAGCCAAGAAAATCAACAGAGACAATATTCTGTGCAGTGTGGCACTGCATGGGTGTGGATGGGAGTTTCTGCTGTTTTACAGGACTGTGGGTCAAATGCAGATGCATATGGAGTGGTACAAAGAGTGTGTGTGGGAGGAGCACCGGACTGCGAGTAAAGAAGCCTGGATGCCATTCTCTGTTGGGCCAGTTAGAAACCGTGTGACCTTGGACAATCACTTCCTTTCCCAGTGCTGCAGTTCCTTGCCTCTAAAGTGAGGGGGTTGTCCAAGAAAAGTGTCCAGAGTTTCTTTCAGCTGTAACCCTCTCTGATTCTATGTTGTACCTTTAGATAGAGTCTGAGCCCCTGTATGTTGTTTTGGATAAATCTCTAAGAGGAATTATTAGTTTTGAAAGGATTTGCTTTTTCTCCTCCGTGTAGAGGATCACATAAAGGCCCAGTAATTGGGGTGTTGCATTTCACTGAGGCTTTGCGCTGTGTTTGTTGGTACCTGTTAACATAGAAAGTAGACCTAATCCCGGGAGAAAGGACTCAATATTGCCAGGGATTTTTCTTGCATTTTTGAGAGATGTACTCATTAATCCTTCTTGTATTTCTCATTCACATCTTCCAAACAGTGAACAAGGCCCCAGCACCCCGAAGCTTCCTGAGTTTTAGAAGCTTGCTTCACATTCAGAGTGAAATTCATCAGCTGGCCAACACCCAC